>NC_056748.1:811466002-811468502 GCF_019279795.1 Protopterus annectens | reverse complement strand
CGGTTTGGTAAGAAATTCACCATTACATCAGGAACTACTGGCTATCTTCGACCATTATGGATGTGAATACCTTGAAGTCCTAGTTAAGCACAATGCAAAAACCACTGAGGACCTTGTTAAAGAAACTAAGGAGTTGGATGTGGTTATTACAACTGATTTGTTGTTTGTGCAACACCAGATGGAATACCATCATTTTTTTGTTAATATTGACAATATTATTAACAACATTTAGTCTCGCAAACTCAACAAATTGTAGCAAAATGCTGATGAATATTCAACCCTGGAGGGCATATCCACAACCACCCAGTTCTCAGCAATCGGGTCATCGATTGGGCCAGACTACTAATCCAACCAATGAGGATGATGCAGAAATTAATATTCATGAGGATACCAACTTCAGAAATGACATCCCTTTAGACCAACCAGGCCCGAGGCATTCGGAACGGATCAGGGAGAGAGAGAGAGAGAGCACAATCAATGGAGCAGACAGAATGGATCAGAAATGAAATATTATCAGAATCAGTGTGGCTTCCAATGGAAGAACTCATTCCCAGCCCAAAAGCAAGGCTGGAAATGGAACCAGCAGTGAAGATAATGTTCTGGAGGTCTAGACTTATGAATGGGAATGAACCATACATTCTCGTTAATGGAACTGGTGATTTTTAAGGTATTCAACTACAGTTCTCAGGAATATACAGTGGAAGTAGCAAATTTGTTTGCTAAAAGATTGACTGTTGTTCCTACCTCTAGAACAAATCTTTCTTATTTGTTGTTGGATTTAAAATTTTTTTATTAGGAAAATGAACTTGATTATTCTGTTAAACAATGGTAATGTGGGTCCCACCAGTGACTTGAGAATTTCTAGCATATGTAATCCACCAACCCACCCCACCCTTAATCTTTTTGAAAAACTTTGTGAATTAGATTTTAGACATCTTTCTAGATGTATTAATTATAGTAAGCATCTTAAACCTGCTGAAACTGAAATTTTAAATAGTGTCCAACAACAAAAAGTTAGGGCTATTCAATCTGACAAGGGTGGGAGAGGATGGTTATTATGGATATCCAGGATTATACTGAATGTATGTATCATATTTTGTTTAGCAATACTTATTGTCAGGTTTCAAGGAATGAAGTGAATATTGCCTACAATAGAATTAACATGGAGTTGAGTGATATGTTGACGGAAGGACGTATTTCATTAACTGATTTTTAAATTTTTAAAAACAAGTGCTCCAATAATTCCAACAATATTTGGTTTACCCAAACTACATAAACAATTGATTGATTCACCATTCCGCCCCATTGTTGAAGCCCGTAATTCTATCATCTCTCCTATCGCAAAGTTCTTGGATGCCAAATTAAAGGCATTATTGAGACAAGAAAATCATCTCTATATTGATTCAGGGGATTTTTTTGCTAAATGCCATAATGTATGTTTTGATAGCAAATATGTGTTTTTTTACAGATGATGTAAAAGATCTGTTCACTGTAATACCTCATGAGGTTGGCATAGATTGGTTTCATGAATATTTACTCAGGAAAGGGATAGACCAAGACACCATCAATACAGATGCAGAGATAATGGAAATGGTTTTAAGGAATAATTATATTTATTTTGATAAACAATTTTTTTTCCAACAAACGGGCATCGCAATGGGTGCTGCTTGCAGCCCCCTTTATGCAAACATCATGTGTGAATGGGAAAGTAGATTTCTAGTTGAGTATCTAGGTTATCATGACTGTATTTTATACCTGAGGTACCTGGGCAATTTGCTTTTTATTTGAAAAGGTAATAGTCACAGTGTTACTATATTCTTGGATTATATAAACAACACCACCGAATTTTTGAAGTTTTCACATATCATGGGAAATGATATTATTAGTTATCTAGATGTAAAATTGGAGAAGGATACAGTGAATGGTAGGTATGTTTCCACTATTTATAGGAAGCCTACGTATTCAAACTCTTTTTTTACACTTTGATAGTTCCCATCCCTTGACCCAAAAAAAAGCAGTTGTCAAGGGACAATTTGTGAGGGCCACCAGGATGGTCTCTAGTTTTAATGCTTTTCTTATCAAATGTGCTTTTTTCGAAGAAATGTTTACTAAGAGAGAATATCCTGAATCCTTTGTTCAAGAGATTAAAAGGGAAGTGGTGACAAAAAGATGTTTGGGGATTTATTCCCCCACCCTGGTTGAAAATATGTGCAACCTCAACTTAAGTGATGGTGGGACAGCATTTGTAGGTAACATGGGGTTGACTAACATCCAAGAAATTGCTAATTTTAGATTGTCTTTTACAACAAGATTTACAGTTGAGTATCAACAGATTCAGGAGGTCATTTTTAAAAATTGGGGTGTATTGGTTGAGGATGGGGGTATTAGATCCAGAATTAGTAATAAACCTATTATAGTTTGGAAAAGGGGCCTGAATATCAATAATTTGGTATAGAGAAACAAATGCATGAATGTGGAAGGTGCCGTCATTGTATGTACA
>NC_056748.1:811443502-811463502 GCF_019279795.1 Protopterus annectens | reverse complement strand
TCATGTATTAAGGTCTTCACTATACGGGCATTGTGTTACATAGTTTCTCAATCAGATGCACTGTTTTGTTTACCTTTAATAGCAATTTATGCAACTTTTTGGGTACACCTTTCTAATGAAAGCAGTACATCTTGTTGCAAGCTCAGCTTTTTTAAGACTCATTTCAGGAGATTGAGCCCCTTTCCCCAAGTTAACTGTCACCTTAAAGGTAATTTGTATAAATAAAATAGGTATGAGAGAAAGATGCACCCCACATTTGGGACTGGGGTACAGACTGAAAAAAAACTGCTTTCTTTTACATTTTTTTAGACTCATTTCAATGAGCTGAACATATAATGACCTGTCATGAGTCTATTTCTGCTTGCCCATTACTTTTTGGGCTGTACATATTTGTTTGTCTTAATAATAATTAGTACTTGCTGGTGGGTTGCAAGAAGCCTCTGAATAGATGGGTCTCACTACAGAAGGGAGAGACTATATTATGGCTGTTCAAGGACCATTTACTTGTGATCAAACATGTGGGGTTAGTAACTTTCAGCCACAAACTGCTTCAGTACCTATTTATTCTATTGACTTTACTCACTGAGAATATTGCCTGCCTCTCTACGCCCCTCAAAAAAAAAAATAATAATACAATCACCTTCTGTGTAACTCCGTGGTGTTAGATGGGGTAAAAATAAAAGAGCAAATGCCAACATGCATTTATTTCAAGTTATTGGAGTCATACATACACACATTGTGCCTTCTCATCCTTACTTATAAAAGACAGCCTGTACCTGTTAGAATGTGATGTAAGTGAAAGAACAAACAACCACAGAAATATATTTAAACTTGTTGCAGTCAGACATATATACACAGTATACCTACTTACTCACCCACAAAAGACAGACACTTGTACAAATATCAGATGTTTGTGAAGAAAGCAAGAAAAAAGATCACTGTAATACATTCTTTCTTGTTCCTAGACAGTACACAGCCCCTAGACAAGCTATAGTTACTTTATTTGCACCTGTCTAAAATTTGAATATAAGGGCAATTAAAGACAGCAGACAGTAGTTCCCAAACAAGCTCTAGTGATAATTTGTGCACATTTTTAGCAAGGTTTGTTTTAGATTAAGAGAGACCCAGGGTAGAGGCTAAGGATGGGGCTCCCCTACTAAGCCACTGTCGGAATCCCCTTACAAACTGGGGGGAAAACAGAGCACCTGCACAAAACCTAAACAGAGAGAGGAAGGGCATTCAGATTCCAAAGAGAAGAAATTACAAATGCAAACAACCAGCTGATCAAGTGTAATTAGATGGCAATGCTACTCACTGTCCCATTGTGTCAGTGATAACTTGTTCTTGCACTCATCTTACCTGGGCTGCCACCACTAGACACTTACTGTGTGCCATCCTGATGTAATGTGATGGAAAGTGAAAGAAATTATGGCTAACTTGTTACTTTTAGAAATATTGTTACACTGCCCCCAACACAGAGTCATTTTCATCCACAGAGAGGCCTTGTACCTATCAATTGCATCCACTTTATTGATTGTGCACTGCTCAGATTTCTGATCATGTTAAAATGAATGGTCACAGTAAAGTAAAGTATTCCAAAAGGCTTCACACAAATTCACAGCAGTTCAGAAAAGCAAGAATAATAACTGTTTACCTTAAACAAATGACAGCAGAGTCAGCCACTTTCATCTGCAGTCAGCACCTTACCTGGCAATCATAGCCATTTTATTGTGCATACCTCAGATTGAGAAGCTATGATAAGATTGTGGTAAAAATAATGGCCTTGGTAATGCATTTCAACTTTGTTTCTTGCATACAATGATATCTAAAGTGAAGTATTCAAACTTGCATCACACAATTGCCTGTTAGTCTTGTAAAGCCAAAACAATGATGGTTTAATTTGAGCTGATGACAACAGGGTCAGTTAGTTTTATCCATTTTGGGAGTCTTAGTAGCTTGTAATTATGGACAATTTGTTAACTACAAACACTTCAGATGTCTGCTTGTGATAAATGAATAATATTATCAGTAATATATATATATATATATATATATATATATATATATATATATATATATATAGATATGTATGTATATATATATATATATATATATATATATATATATATATATATATATAGATATATATATATATAAAATCAGTTTTGTTTCATACAAAGAATAGACCCAGTAATGAGTTCTGTGGTGACTGCTTAACATGAGCAAATGACAACAGATTTAGTCAAGCTCATTTTTATTAATAAACAGCCCATGTACCCATCAATTATAGATATTTTGCTGACTGTCTGTACCTTGGATATCAAATTGTGATAAACTAAATTTTGCATTAAAATAAGAATCACAATTGGCCACAGCAATTTATTTCAACCCCATACACACACACACTGGCAACAGTCGCTCTTACACTTACATGTATATAAAATATTACACAAGTAAAAGATAAAACAATTAACATACTGTCCTACAGGTGGGCTGTCAGCATACCATCCAAAGATAGGAGGAAAAGCAGATATATAAAAATAATAAATGTATTTAATAAGAAAGAAATCCCTGAATTTATACCTCCTCATGTCTGTCCACTTTTTTCAGTTTTGTTATGACTGACTCTAGCAGAAGTTGCTTGAGGCATCCAGCGCAAATAAGAAATAGCTCTGGACTGCTTCAACCAGCAGTCCAACCAGCCTCTTCTGTAGCACCATCTCTGCCCATCTCCAAGCAGTAGGAATACAAGAAGATCTGTAATAAGGCATAACCATATTATTCTCCATTTGGAGTAGTTATAATGCTGCGCTGTTTTAGAAAACAGCACAGCTGAATAAACAGATTTTTTTTAAAACAGAAATTGAAACTTCACAGATTTATAAATGGAATTCTAAAATCCAGGAACAGAAATGAAAATTACTATATTTTTAAGAAAAAAACAAAACAAATGAAATATGATTTTATGACAGTTTGTGGGGGTTGCAATCCAGCATCGACTGCCATGAAGTATCATGCTTATAATATAGAAATTTGCAGCAGGATTCTCATTTCTTCATTTTCCTCCATTGTCACTTTTTTTAATTCTCCAAGTCTTTTGGGTTTCCAACACCATGGCAGGAATGGACCCCATTCCTAGGTCAAAGTATGATGAACGTTCATAAAATTAGTATTGTTTCAGTCTTTGAAGTTAGCCAGAAATGCTCTTCGCAGCAGTAATGACTCCTCCTGCAATTTATACTGAGTTACATGTACTGGTAACATTTCTAAGTACAATTGTAAATTCTTTTTTATAAGACCCGTTGCTCCTACTACTATTGGAGCTGTCTGGGCAGCCTTCTTCCACATTGCCCTTGCTTCTGCCTGCAAATCCTGGTATTTTATGACTTTGTGTCCCTCTGTACATAAGACACTATAGTCACTAGGTGTAGCAATTTCAGTGATCAGTGCTACTTTTGTTTTGTTTTCATGGACTATTATAGCTGTTTTTTTTTTAACTGTTGGTAATTTGTGATCCCATGTGATATAAACTTCATCCTTTTCTATAATGCTTTGTGGCTCTTGTTTCCAATGTTTTTTAGCTACTTCAGTATTATGAAATTTTCACAATCCCCAGTGCAACAGTCTTACCACATTATTATGCCTTTCAGTAAACAGTCCTTCTGCCATTAGTATATCACTACCAGCACCAAGATGTGTGACTGTTTCCAGTTTTGTTTTACAAAACCTACATTTGTTGGTTTCTCCCACATGTTCACTGGACTTTGTAAACCAAGGTGTAGGTAGCCCACTGTTTTGGGCCTCCAATATTAACCTTTCATGGTTTAGTTTAAATTCACCTCTCCTTAACCATTCCTACGTTCGATCCTGATCAACAGGCAGTTGTGCCAACAGTTTTCTGCACTTGCAACTATAGTTATATATTTTCCACATTTCTTACCTTCTCATCTGATCCTTACCTTATTATTTCTTTTGTATTTTGGCACATTCAATTTCTTCCTGATTTTTATTTACTTCTGGTTTGATTTCCATTCCTGCTTGACACCAATATGCTTCTGCTAAACTAAGCCGGGAAGTCATCTTAGACTTATTCTCCTCATTTTTGAAAACTTTCACTACGTTTGGGTTTTGTGAAGTCATCAGGTATATATGCAGTCCTATAGTTGCAGATCTATGCATGCAATTAATTTCGAGGAGGTCCACACCTACTTTAGAACAGGGGCTATATAGTCCTGGTATGCACTGATTTTTATAAATCATTTGATAAGCATGAAGCATCCTTCTTGTTTTCCTGTCCCAGTGGCAGATCTAGGCATGGGCGCAGGGGCACCCACCACCCACTTTTTAAAGGCATTGCACATCTGTGGAAACAAACAAAAAAAAAAGAAGAAATGTATTGCACTGTTGTTTTGTTGAAATCAGAAAATGTACCTCAAAACAGTAAATTTTTCCGTTTCAACTCACCAACATTTTTTCACTGTTTGTGTGATGCATCGGAGATGCAATTGGAGGTTGCAGTCAAGTAATCTATATGATGATCATCAGTTGCTCCTCCAATTGCATCTCCATTGCAGCTGAGTTGAGGAGCATCCTGTAAGTGGTCAGAGAATTCAGCCTGAGAAAAACAAAAAAATATACATTTTCTGCAGTCTACTATGTAGTAATATAGAACGTGCAGAGTTGATCAAGATTCTTGTACCAGAAGAATTAGCTGTGTTGGCAGAGAACCATAGCATGTCTGAAGTCAATGTAGCCAAAGGAAGCAATTTGTTGTTTTTCACTCTGTTTATATATGTATTAGTAATTTCTTGTAACGGATAACATGGTAAGTGACCAGCATACCTTTCAACCATCCCGAAAACACCAGCCTTTATATTAAAATACCAGGATGCCACCAATTTCTGAGTGGCCCCTTTAAATTATGATTCGAAGAGTTCAGTTTGCACTTTTTCCTTCTCACAGATGTTAGCATCATGCTGATGTCATTGGGTTTGCGACTGATGCTATATGTGAAGTGGAAGGACAAGTCTACATCTTGCCCTGCTTCAATCGACAAATGATTATTGGTGCCTTTCTCTGCTTCATGCAGTTACTCTTTATGTATTGTTTTAATTAATTACATTAATTGCTGGCCAACCAGCAGCCATGGCTGCAGTTACTTACAATAGCAAGACCCTAAGAGTGTCCAACAAAATAAATAAACAAATGTACCAGAGAAAAGAGAAAATGGACATCAGAAAAACAGAAAGTGTGCATTTTCATGTGTGTGTGTGTGTGTCTCCGATTGTCTGTGAGTGTCCGTGAGTGTATATATGCCAATGTTTGAAAGTGCATGTATGTGACTGAAAGCAAGTGTATGTGTGTATATGTGGGTGTGCGCGAGTGCATTTGTATATGTGTGTGCATGTGAATGCATGTATGCGAGTGTGTGCGAGTGCGTGCATATGAGTGTATGAGTACCTGTATATGGCTGCATGCAGGTTCATGTATATGTGAGTGTGCGCAAGTGGGTGTATGTGAGTGTGTGATTACCTGTATGTGACTGTGCTAGTGCATGTGTATATGTGAGTGTGAGCGAGTGCCTGTATTTGAGTAAATATGTGTACCTGTTGGCATGCATGAGTGTGCAGAGGGTTCAGAATTAGACTGCTATTTAAGGAAAGTTGTTCCAGAGAACATTTTTTTTAACTTTAAAGCAATTCATACCCCTCAACTGTACAGATTTTTGCAGAATATCCAGATTTTTGACTCATATTTTTGGTCTATTCTAAAATTTGTGGTTTTCTGGCAAATCATTGAGGATTGAAATCCCAAAATAATGACATGCATTGAGTTTCAGACATCATTTCCTTCAGAAAATGTATGCTAACACAAATCCTGTTATTATATCAACTTTTTACATTTATAAAATAAATATTGAAAATCTGTCCCTGCATTTGGCCCTTTGACCGACCATTATTTTAGGCTTTAACTAGATTTTTTGTGCTAAAAGGTTGAGAGATATTCGTAGCTATTCAGGGAAAATAGTTATTTACTTTATTGCTATATTATTTTTTTAGTTAAAAGAGAAGCTGGCAATGTAAAATTCAGAAAATTTTACTCAACAAATGCATTTATTTATTTATTTTGTCTTTGTTTACTGGGAAGGTCCAACTGGGTAATACCCATGTTCCACAGAGGCCAGAGGAGGAAAGATCCATTTGTTTACATTGCATTATACTAACTTCCAGTTAAACACAGAGTAGTTACATTTCTATTTACATTTATACACAATCAGTAGTTACATTTATACATTCTAAGATTTTACAGCGATGAAAGTTACTAAAGAGAAAGCAACCGTGCAACTTAGTGGATTGTACAGGCAGCAGTTATGTATAACAATTGTTTTGTCATTTCATTGAGAGGTTAGAGCATGTATTTGGAGATTATAGTATGGTGAACACAGAATTTTAACCTTGTGATGAGAATATGCAGGACCAGCACTGGTTAAGATGTTGTTTAAGCAGTGGTTTAAAACTGCTGAGTTTGTCATAGAGTTTTATTTGTGTTACTAGGAGGTCCCTTGCTGGACAGTTGGGTAATAAGTTTTGTAGTGCAGGGCATTTTTCTGGATGATGAATGAGTTTGTGTGCTGGTAGTTAGTTGTGAGTATGTTAGGTAGCTGTGCAGTTCAAGCTAATTTAAATGCTTTAAGCTATAACAATGGTTGATCTTATGAGGAAGATTGGTGGCAAATTTAGCTATTTTATTGTAGCAGGCATCATTTCTCTGCAAATTTATCCCATCAGGAAACCAGCTCTTTTTTTTATTGTGAAACAGCAACTTCAAGTGATTATAATATACTATTGCATAGGAAGTGTGATGGTTTTAACTACAAAGAAACAAAATTTTGAAGTGTTTAGTGCTGATCAGGTGATACACTTTTTATCTGAGTAATTGTCAATAATTATTTTGCTATATCTCAAAAATCATTACTCATAATTCTTAGCTAGTAGAAGTTACTCACATGGCTTGTTTTATTTTATATAAATATATCCTTGCCTATGTCTTAAGTGATAACTCAGTAAAGGTGTTTGTGACCACAGCAGGCTGGTAATTTGCCTCAGATGCAGGTGAGAGTCTTTGGTGTGGCCAAGCTGGTTCCTCAGAACATTTTCCTTTTTTCCTATATCCTTCTGTATGGAAAATGCAGCCACTACAGACTGGGGGTTAGCAATGTCCACTGCAGCTATTGGGCTCCCCTTAGTGGGCAAGGGGAAAACCACTTTTTTTGGTGTTGCATGAAAGGGCAGGGAAAGTGCCCCAGCATAACAAGAATATTGTACCCATCCCTGAGGAAGCTATTGCTGTCATTAAAAATGTGTTTGCTGTAAATTTCCTGACTAAAAGAAACATAAAACTAAACTTATAGCTTCTCCTTCTCCAGTTTCACTGGACAAGAGTAGATTATTAAGTTCGGCTCAGGGTCTTGTATAGGTTATTGACCTTTCTTATCAAGTGGTTTCTGGTAAAAGAAAAAGTGATTTATCTTTTTCTGAACAAATTCAAGAAATTAAATCCAGAGAGGAATGTGTTTGAAAAGATACATTTTTCCCTCAGAATTATGATTCGGACTCACTGGAGAGCATGTTACCTGAATCTCCCTGTCAGTGATTGTCTTTCTCCGAGACTATTTCCAGAATGTGCAAGTGTATTCAGTGGGAGAACATTGTGGTTTGTCAGTCACACCAGAAAATACAGCTGTTACAGAAGGAATTTCTAGAACTTTTACCCATTTCTCCAGTTCTGTCAGCTCTGGAGGAAGTGTGCGTCACTGCCTGCAATTTTCTTGATACTCAGCCTACTTCCTGTAAAAGGGCAAATAGAATGTATAAAGTTTCTCAGTCTTTTAAATTTTATACATTCTTCTCAAACATGACCCAGCAGCTATAGCTTTAGTTAATCCAGCTTCTGCCAAACATTTTAACTCTAATCCTTCCCCTTTTGATAAAGATGGTAAAACTATTTTTAATTTTGGGGAAAAGTGTTTGCTTCTGCAACTTTCATTTTTATAATTTTGAGTTGTCAGGGTCATATAGTAATGTTTATTGTGACTAACTGTTAAAATATGAGAAATGTTTTATCTGCAGTTCCTCTCGGTGAGGAAACATCTGCTCTATGTGGTTTGGTTTCTTTGATTTCATAAATTCCAATGCCCTGGATCAACTAATCCATAGTCCCACCAGGGGTTCCAATATCCTAGACCTGGTCATTACCAACATGGGAAATCGATGCTCCACACCTATGGTCACCCCCTCGTTAGTCACGTCTGACCATAAGCTAATCACCCTTAACATCCACATCCCACCCCCACCCCCCAGTAAGGAAACCTCCATAAAAAAATTCTCCAAAGCCAACTTCATGCTACTCAAGTCAGAAGTGACAAACTTTATGACACCCATGTAGACGGGAGCTGAAAGTTCAACTGCTGAATCCTACACTAAGGCACTGTACGAGCACATCCACTCATGCATAAATTGTGCCATCCCAAATAGAACCAAGATGCTCTCATCCAAAAAAAAGAAGCCAATCTGGTGGTCCCCTGGCATAAACAAACTTTACAACAAAAGGAAGAAACTGTTGCAGAAAAGAGGAAAATCCCAGGATGCAAAAAACTTTCTTACCAGCCTCAGTAAGAAACTGAGATCCCTCATAAAATCCTCCAAAGCTAGTTACGAAAATAAAATTGCCAAAGATTCCAAAGACAACAAGGCATTCTATAACTATGTCAAGAATCTAAATGGCAATGCTCAGATCTGCTCTGAGCTAAAACAGAATGGCATTAAATATACTGATCCCAAGGATATTGCCAATATCCTGGCAGATCGATTCAGTGCCAACTTCACCCCCCTCTCACCCCCTAAATGGCCCATCTCAATACCGGAAGATTGTCAGATTCCGGTAATAATGGCCACACAGGTAAAAAATGCACTCTCCAAAGCTAAGAATACAGCATCCATTGGACCAGATGACATCCCGGGCTGTGTACTACATGAACTACAATATGAACTGGCACCTCACCTAAGTGTCATGTTTAATCATAGCCTCACCTCAGGTTTCGTGCCCACTGAGTGGCGCACAGCTACAGTTATCCCACTCCACAAGGTGGGATCCACCTTGGATCCCGGAAACTACCGTCCCATCAGTCTGACAAGCCTTATCTGCAAGGCCATGGAGCGTATTATCATGGAACTTATAAACAAAGACATTGGCAACCTTCAAACACTGGACCCCACCCAGTTTGGGATCGTGAAGGGCCAATCTTATCTCCTGAACTTGATTGACTTCTTCGAATCAGTCTCCAGAGCCATGGACAAGGGTAAGGTGGTCCACACAGCCTATCTAGACCTTGCCAAGGCATTTGACACCATCCCCCACTCTGGAATCATAGATAAACTTACTAAGCTGGGCATTAATCCCTACGTCATCCAATGGGTTGCTAACTGGCTTACTGATAGAACCCACACTGTAAAAGTAGCCGACTCCAAATCCAGCTCCAGACAAGTGACACGTGGAGTACCTCAGGGTTCAGTCCTGGGACCGGTCTTGTTTGGCATCTACTTCTCTGAAGTACAGGCCAACACTAAGGGACTCTGGATAACAAAGTTTGCAGATGACTGCAAACTGGGAGCCATTATTGAATCCCCAAATGATGTGGATACTCTACAAAAGGGCCTTACAGAAACAGATGCTTGGTGCCAGAGCCATGGGCTCAAGCTCAATGCCAAGAAATGTATAGTTATCCCCTTTGGGAAAAAACATGTATCCATGAATTACCATATAGGTGGCAGTACACTAAACACCGAAAGTTTGATAAGAGACTTAGGGACACAGGTGGACAGTGGTCTCACCTTCGATAACCACATCGCTACAACAGTCAGGAAATCCTTCTATGTGGCACACCTCATCACTAAGGGCTTTTCATCCAGAAAAAAGGAGGTCATTGTCCCACTGTACTCATCCCTCATTAGACCCATTATAGAATACAATGCCCCGTTTGGTATGTACCTCTCAAGACATCTGCAACAACTGAAAAGGCCACAGAAATACCTCACTAAAAGAATCACAGGCCTAAAGCAGATGCCCTACGCTGACCGCCTTAAAAAACTCCAGCTATACTCTGTCGCATATCATCTACTCAGAGGCAATCTTTGCTTAACATACAAGGCCATGTCAAACCCAGAGCTGTTGGACATGCTACACTTAAAGAAATCCCAATCCCTCAGAGCCACACGCTCCAGGGATCTAAACCTTGTCATCACAATAAACAAAACATGCTGGAGGGATGGGTTCCTGACCCAGAGACTCCCCAGACTCTGGAATAGATTGCCCATACATGTCAAGCAGAGTGCCTCTTTGGTACTCTTCAAAAGGAACCTTGACGATTGGATGGGAGAAAGGAAATTCACCCCGGGGATCACGTCAGTCGCCCTGCTAGACAGGGGTCCAGGGAAGTAAATGGTATGGGAAGAAATAGCCAGGGAATTGTTATGGCTAGGCTTGTATAGGCCCTAGGGTTGATAGCCTAGTACCAACCTATGAACCTAAGTGTGTTTATGACTGTAGATACTACATCCAGTGAGGTTGCCACTGGTACTGTGTTGAGGTGGTTTGCCTGGCTTCATTCTCAGAACCTCCTAGAGGATGTCAACACAAGCTTTTAAATTCACCTTTGTGCAGAGATTTTGGTGCCATTGTTGCAAAGGTTATCAAAAATGTGATGAGAGGGTTAAGCTGATATACAGGGAATCTCTCAGATTTTTTTTATCCCTCCCTCTCTAAATTTTGCAAATGTTATTTTGCTCCCTTGTCCAACTGCAGCAAGAAACAAAACAAAACAGTCTCAGCAATATGCTGGTGGGGAGGTTCCCTAAAAGAAAGCAAGAACACCCCAGAAAAAAGGACAGTCAAAATGGTCAGAATGAGTATGTAAGGGGCCTTGTCCCACCTTCCAGCCTGCCAGTCTCTTATCCCTTCCAGAAAGTCAGATTCTCCATTTTTGTCTCTGTGGCAGCAGGTTGTTTCAGATAAATGGGTTCTGAGACTGACTCAGCGGGAAGAGATCCCTCCTTTAATTTTTCCACATCCCCAGACCAAACCCCTCTGTTCCTTCTTGTCCTACAGCACATGCTTTATTGGGAGGGGTATAATAAAAATAGTTTGGGAGCCCTTGCTAGGGAAGCGTCCTGTTTCTATTTGACTTACTTACTGTGGTGGTTTTGGCTGTGACACTACAGTCAGTTCCTTTGAAGGTCCTCCCAATGCACATGTACCACAGGGTGGGAGGTATATGCCACATTCTCTACTGGAGTATAAGTGAGTGAAGTTTATGAAACACAGCCTAGTCTTCCTTCACCCATTTTTTTTTTAACATTTTAAATGGACTGCTAAGTGTAATTAGAGAAGGTGGTACTGCAGAACTGTTTCATGGGATGTTGGCTGGGCCTCTGTCCTGCTGTGAAATCTGTAGTTTGATATTCTACCTGTATATGAGTATTACAGAAATAAAAGTTGTGAAAATAATATCTAACCACAGTATTATAGATCTGGCTAAGGTTTTGTATTTGCAGTTGTTTGTAGCTCTGCAGTCTCTTCTTAGGGTTGCATGTATTGTTGTCTTAATGCCAGGCCATGTTTAAATGATGACATGAAAAGGAGGTGACAGTATTTTTGAACCTTGCCAGTTTCTCCGTCATTTGGTTATTATATAAACATTGGGCATTATGCAAGTATGAGTCCTGAATGACAAAGGTGTAATTATATAAGCATACAGAATAGTCTTTTTTGATTGGTAAGCACGTCACTTTTTTTTCCTCTCTCGCATGTGGTCTGTCTTAATTTTATTTAAAGAGAACAAGAGGTATGTGGACAGACTGACTGAGACACACTTAAAGAAAGAAAGATAAATGTTTTCATTTTTTGATCTAATTTTTAATTCATTTTATCTGGCTGCATCTACTTTAGCTAAGGTTTTTAATGCTTATATTAGTTATCCTGGTACATAGTTGCACTGAATGTTGATGTTTAAGTGGTCTAAATGTTGGTATTAAATTTCCTAGTTTCATTCTTATGTACTGAGTGTATGTCAGGCTAGTTTAGGACTAGTCTTTGCATTAAGGCAGTTCCAGGCTAGTTAGACTAGCGCTAAGGGGTAGAATTGTTTTTCCCTCTCACTCACCTTGTTGTAGTTGTATTCTTAAATGCAGTATATCTGTTGTTGCCTGCCCTTTATGATAATGACAACATAATTCCCTCCCTCTTGCCATTTATTGGCTGTTGACAATAAGTACATAAGTACTTTGCAAAGTCTAGCCACTTAACTGCTCAATAGGCTAAAAGAAATTTGATAAAATTGCTTAATATTGATTATGATACTGAAAGCATTGATTTAGTATTAAATTATATATATTTTTTTACTATAATCAGTTTACTGTTTCTTGCTGGTGACAGAAGAAAGTTTCCATTCCATGTTAGTAGTTTTGTATTGAATTTAAATACTCAGTAGCAAGTCCACCCAAACATCTTAAAACTGAACTCCAGTCATTTACAGTTACCTCTGCCCCCAGAGTTATTCCTGTTGGTATCATGGACCAGCACTTCCCCACAACTTCTGTAGTGAGGCTGATGGAGTGTAAGAATTGTCTTATGCTGTCTGACTATTAAACAGCATTACATAGTGTGTGAGAGATGTAAAAATATAATGCCCTTGAAGACAAAAATCTCACAAATAGTAAATTCAGACACCAAAATCATCAGCAGTACATCACACCTGTTCAAGGCCATCACAATACACACAATCCATTATATGTTCAGTTTCTAAAGATTAAGTTGCCTAAACCTCTGAGACCTCCAAAACATCATGTGCAACTGAATGTATATTGCTGTTTTCCACACATTATGTCAGAGCTTCTTAAGATAATCTTTCCACAACCACCAAACCTAATGTCCCATTTTTCCACACCCACCCGGTAGTCAGCTAACCAGACTGTACCCTCCTTTTTGCAAATTCCTGGATCTGCCACACTGTTCAGCCGTTCCAACACCTTTTGGGGCCAGTCAGTCACTCCAAAACTGTAAGTTAGGACAGGAAAAGCAAATTGTTTTATCTCTTGGACTTTGTTCCTAGATGTCAATGCTGTTTTCAGTATTAACTTTAGTCTTCTAAAATATTCCCTACTAAGATTTATTTGCATTTGCTCATGTTTTATTGTTGATCCTTCATCAGGTCCCAAATATTTACATACTCCCTCTTGCGCAAGTTCTTTTATATCACTTTCCTGTCCCAAGCTGATGTTTTCTTGGTGCTGCAGCTTTCCAACTTTAAAGGTTGCTTTTGCACATTTATCAAGACCAAATTCCATTCTTATATCATCTGAAAAAGCTTTGACCACTTGCAGTTGTGCTTTCAGTTCCTCATCTGATGAAATATACAGTCTTTACACTTTTTTTTCTGGGAGCCAAATTGTAGCCATGACCTAAGCTGTTAAGTAGACAGTTTAATGGGTTAAGGGCAAGACAAAAGAGTAGTGGTGACAAAGCGTCACCCTGGAATATTCCTCTTTGAACTTTTATCCCTGAAATAATAATTTGTTATGGTTAATCATGGTTTAACTGCAAAGTAGTTTGCCACTGTTTCATGGTTACTGTAATGTAATTGATCAATGTAGGGTGTATCGTATACATTTATAAGCACTCTTTTATCCATGAATGTGTGATACTGTCAAATGCATGTTTTGTAATCTATCCATGCCATACTTAGATTCTTGTAGAGAATGCCACCAAACACTCGAAAATTGCTATCCGTAAATGTAATTTACATTCAGAGTCCCAAAATCTTAGTAATTAGGTAGTTGTCTTCAGTGCTGATACCAAACAGAAAAAATCCAATGGAAAAAGTCGAAATGCTTTAATTTGATAGACCACAGTTAAAAACGAGCGCTTTCGCCTGGTGTGTCCCAGGCTTTATCAAGTTACAAATATAGTATAGCCATCCCCTTTATTTATATCCTGGGATAGGCCAGTCAATCAATTAATTAACCATTTCAAGCCTTAACAAGAAAAACATTTTGTAATGTCTAAGGATGTTAAGATGTGTATACCATATTAAAAATATGATATATAAAATACATATGAATAAAAACTTTTGTATACGTTGTATACTGGTTAATGGATCATAAAAAATATATATAACAAAATTCTGTATCAAAATACTTGCATGTCACATTTGTATTTACTGTATACCAGTTTAAAAACTCTAACACATAGAGTGTAAAATTGATTAAATAATCAGTAAGACATCGTTCTATCAAAAAATACAAATAAATAAAAATCATTTAAAAATCATATAATAAACCATGACTTAATCAATGTATTCCACATAGTCTAACAAAAAACATATATCCTTCCTGGTCAGTGTTGTCACAGTGCAAAAACTACCTAAATCCTAGATGTTGCTCAAGTTTCTACCCCAAAAGAATGGTGTCAACTCTGTCAAAAGACCAAAATGGAACTCCGTACTTATAAACCTATAACTGTTTACTTCTAATCTTAAGTACACTTTTAAGACTGACAGCATCATTAAGGCCTGGGAACCTGGTAGCATCCAATTGTAATTGCCACATCAATTCTCGATGCTCAAGGAAATTCTCCCAATCTCCCCCTCTAGGGTCAGAACTGACCCTCTCCAAAATGAAGAATTTTATCACCATGTTACTACACTTTAAAGTATGCCTAAAAAAGGCATTACTTTCCTTCTTCTTTTCTACCTCATATGTATGTTCATAGATTCTTTTTCTAATAGTTCTAGTTGTCTTTCCTACATAAAAAGCGGAACATGTGATACACGTCCCCAGGTAAACCACTCCAAATGAGTTGCAGTTGAAATGTTCCCGTGCCCTCAATGTACGCCCTCTTGATGGAATATGTATTTGGCCTTCATTTAGTAAGTAAGGGCATTGTTTGCAAAACCCACACTTGAAGGAACCATTCCTTCTACATGCGTTATTACTATTGTTAATCATATGGTTGTGACCAACCTGCTCAAATATATCTTTTAAATTCTTATCACGTTTTCTGATGAACTGAATTTTTTCAGGGAGCCAAGGTTTGATGTCATTTTGGGACATAAGTATTGGCCAAAACATGTTCATTGTGTGCTCAATGCATTCTGCATCCCCAGAATAAGTATAAACAAACCCTCTGGAAATTTCCTCATGCTCCTGTCTTTTATTGTTAGGTAATGGTAACCCCGGCCTAATAAGGGCGGATAGTGTGTATCTCTCTTTGTTCTGATCTCATCAGCACATGAATTAATCAACCATATCGGATACCCCCTTTCCTCAAAAAGGGAAGATAGATTCTGGATTTCGTTCTCAAATACATTCAGACTACTGCATATTCTTGATATTGAATCATCTGTCCTCTGACTATTCCCTCTTCAGATAATGTGGATGGAAACTATCGTAATGCAAAAATGCATTCGAAAAAGTTTCTTTTCTAAAGATCTGAGATGTAAAAGTGTGATGCTGCAAATCTTTTACCAAAGTGACATCAAGATAATTCAGGGAATGCTCACTAAGCTTGTAGGTAAAGGCTAAAAAGTTGGTAGAAGAGTTTAAATGGTTGAAGAACGCCAGGAAACTATCCTTAGAGCCTTGCCATAATAAGCACACATCATCCAGGTATCGCTTGTAGAAAATGATGTTTTCTTTCCAAGCCGAAGCATGAATGAATTCAGACTCCCATTTGTGCAGTACGATGTTGGCATAGGAGGAGGCACAAGGAGCACCCATTGCCACCCCCTTACACTGCCTAAAGAATTCCCCATTAAAAAAGATGTAATTGTTAGTCAAAATAATTTCCATGAATTCCACTATTAAGTTGACTATGCTGTTGTTAAATCCTGATTTAGTGGCCAAAATTTCCGTGAACCATTCCATACCGATGTTATGGGGTATGCTAGGGAACAATTCAATGACATCGATGGTTATCATTAACAAATCAGGGTGATATCTGTCCAAAGGTATGCTAGCTAAAAATTCCCAAGAATCTTTACAGATGTGTGGTAACAGAGAAACAACACTTTTCAGCCAAAATTCAACAAATTTACTCAAAGGTTCAGTGATACCACCTGCTCCTGAAACCACAGGGCGGAATTTTAAGGGTGCTAACCCTTTATGAACCTTCGGTATTCCGAAAATAATCGGGATTCTGGGATTAGAGACCTGGAGATAATTAAATAACTTCTCATTGATGCAACCTTGCAATAAATGGTCTTTCAACATATAATTAATCTTAGCATAAGCCACATTAACTTCGTTCCTTGATACTTGTTCATAAGTATTATAATCTTGTAATATATCTTGAATACAATTCTCATAATCGAACTGTTGCATCAAAACCACCCCCCCACCCTTATCTGCTTTCATAACTCGAGTCTTGTTATCTTTCAGAATATTCACTACTTCTTCCAAATTCCTATCAAAATTGACCATCCTAGAATTGAGTGATATGCCACAATTCCTTCTAAGTTCTTTTTCCACTAATTCCTCATAAATTCTTAGACTCGGGTGAGTGGGTGGATTAAAGGTACTACTTCTATGTAAAGAATTATCAATAACATTCTGCCCTTTAAAATAAATAGACAAATTTAAATTTCTAATAAATAGCTTCAGTTCCACTAATAATTTGGATAAGTTAGATGATTTTGCAGGGACAAATTGAAAACCTTTGACAAACAAGTCAAAAAAATCTGAGGTGATATCTAAACAAGTGAAATTGTAAAGGTTCAGGTTGTTACTAGTTACCACCTTACAGTTGTTACTAACATCTATACTCCCTCCATAAGGGGAGTGATCACCCATAGAAATGTTATGTGTTCCCTCCCCCGAGTTGTCCATTGCCAAATCTGTCTGTCTTTGAATGTAATCATGATCAAATTCTAGCAAACTCGAGGTATCAGGTTGGTGATTTATATCATTACATAATTCACCAAAAAACATCATTGTCTGCGTCCTCTCCCCCAATTCTGTTGATAGGGTGCCTGATTCCTCCCCATCGGTCTGCCCTGGGGAAACTGAAAAAAATGAGGGGAGCTGTTACCACCCTTTTGGGCCAGCCGCTCACTTCTCCTAGGAGGGTCCATATCGGGGGTACTGGTGTTGTTGTCATATCTTCCAATATTGTCTACATTAACATTGTTTAATGCATTTGAATTGTGACTCATAGGTGAAGGATATGCCTTACCATCCCTGTATTCCTGAAGGTCCCTTTCCAACTTCCTAGTTTTCCTTTCCAAAACTTTTAGACAATGCTGGTCTACCTCTAGAAACACATCATCATATTTCTTTTTGTAACCTAGAAAGTTCTTATGCTTGACAATGGTATCATTTAATTCAGTTAATTCATTTAAAATGCTGTTAGCTTTGTTCTGATAATCATTAATCATGAGTTCCAACATTTCAAGACCAGTTCGATTAAACAATTCAACTAGTTGTGCATGCAGGTCTGAGCCAAGCTTAGCTCCATTAGGAAATTTATACACCCGTAAACCTTTTGGTACTCTTTGCACCTTAAGACATTCAGATAAATAATTAATCTCCAACTGTGTATTTTTGTATATGTAAAGTTTCTTGTTGAACTCATCAAAGTTTGAGTCCAGCTTATTAAAACTGGTGGTTACAGTACCTTGCTTAAAGCTCGGTTGGAACTCAGTCCAAGCTTTAAAATTAAAAGTTCCTCCATTGGTGTTAAAGGGAGCGGTAGTTTTATTACGTTCCCTCTCCTTGTTAGTGTTCCCCGTAGCTGTTGTTGTAGTTACAAAACCTTGATTACTTCCAGCGCCGTTCGGCTCCTGAATATTGTCCATGCCCCTGTTAAGTAACGCTTCATGTTGTTGATTTCCCGGAATCGCTGTGCTCCGGACATCGTTGTTGTTGCTCATAGCATTGCTGATTTGTGTTAATAGCTGTAAAACGCGGTTGAACTCCTTCCGTGTTACCGGTGCCTCTTCGGGCTCGTCACGCAGCAACGCTGGTGTCTGCAAACAGTCCACAGTATCCGGAACTTCTGCCATGAACAAACTAAATAAACGGAACTGCCAAGAAACAAGTAACGAACCAAAAAGCACAGGAAAACTGTAGAGAATGCCACCAAACACTCGAAAATTGCTATCCGTAAATGTAATTTACATTCAGAGTCCCAAAATCTTAGTAATTAGGTAGTTGTCTTCAGTGCTGATACCAAACAGAAAAAATCCAATGGAAAAAGTCGAAATGCTTTAATTTGATAGACCACAGTTAAAAACGAGCGCTTTCGCCTGGTGTGTCCCAGGCTTTATCAAGTTACAAATATAGTATAGCCATCCCCTTTATTTATATCCTGGGATAGGCCAGTCAATCAATTAATTAACCATTTCAAGCCTTAACAAGAAAAACATTTTGTAATGTCTAAGGATGTTAAGATGTGTATACCATATTAAAAATATGATATATAAAATACATATGAATAAAAACTTTTGTATACGTTGTATACTGGTTAATGGATCATAAAAAATATATATAACAAAATTCTGTATCAAAATACTTGCATGTCACATTTGTATTTACTGTATACCAGTTTAAAAACTCTAACACATAGAGTGTAAAATTGATTAAATAATCAGTAAGACATCGTTCTATCAAAAAATACAAATAAATAAAAATCATTTAAAAATCATATAATAAACCATGACTTAATCAATGTATTCCACATAGTCTAACAAAAAACATATATCCTTCCTGGTCAGTGTTGTCACAGTGCAAAAACTACCTAAATCCTAGATGTTGCTCAAGTTTCTACCCCAAAAGAATGGTGTCAACTCTGTCAAAAGACCAAAATGGAACTCCGTACTTATAAACCTATAACTGTTTACTTCTAATCTTAAGTACACTTTTAAGACTGACAGCATCATTAAGGCCTGGGAACCTGGTAGCATCCAATTGTAATTGCCACATCAATTCTCGATGCTCAAGGAAATTCTCCCAATCTCCCCCTCTAGGGTCAGAACTGACCCTCTCCAAAATGAAGAATTTTATCACCATGTTACTACACTTTAAAGTATGCCTAAAAAAGGCATTACTTTCCTTCTTCTTTTCTACCTCATATGTATGTTCATAGATTCTTTTTCTAATAGTTCTAGTTGTCTTTCCTACATAAAAAGCGGAACATGTGATACACGTCCCCAGGTAAACCACTCCAAATGAGTTGCAGTTGAAATGTTCCCGTGCCCTCAATGTACGCCCTCTTGATGGAATATGTATTTGGCCTTCGTTTAGTAAGTAAGGGCATTGTTTGCAAAACCCACACTTGAAGGAACCATTCCTTCTACATGCGTTATTACTATTGTTAATCATATGGTTGTGACCAACCTGCTCAAATATATCTTTTAAATTCTTATCACGTTTTCTGATGAACTGAATTTTTCAGGGAGCCAAGGTTTGATGTCATTTTGGGACATAAGTATTGGCCAAAACATGTTCATTGTGTGCTCAATGCATTCTGCATCCCCAGAATAAGTATAAACAAACCCTCTGGAAATTTCCTCATGCTCCTGTCTTTTATTGTTAGGTAATGGTAACCCCCGGCCTAATAAGGGATAGTGTGTATCTCTCTTTGTTCTGATCTCATCAGCACATGAATTAATCAACCATATCGGATACCCCCTTTCCTCAAAAAGGGAAGATAGATTCTGGATTTCGTTCTCAAATACATTCAGACTACTGCATATTCTTGATATTCGAATCATCTGTCCTCTGACTATTCCCCTTCAGATAATGTGGATGGAAACTATCGTAATGCAAAAATGCATTGAAAAGTTTCTTTTCTAAAGATCTGAGATGTAAAAGTGTGATGCTGCAAATCTTTTACCAAAGTGACATCAAGATAATTCAGGAATGCTCACTAAGCTTGTAGGTAAAGGCTAA
>NC_056748.1:811311002-811438502 GCF_019279795.1 Protopterus annectens | reverse complement strand
GCTCTCTGATCCCTATCTGAGGGACGGTTTCCGAACCAAAAGGGGAAACGGAGTCTCATCTGGTTCAGGTAGGATGAAAACAATTTTCTTTTAATTTAATTTAACCTTGTCGACAGGGGTTTTGTTTTTAGTTAAGGGTGGGTAGGAATAATTGTTAAGATTATTTTGTTAGGATTACTTGTTATTTTGTTAGGATTACCTGTTATTTTGTTAGGATCCCCGTTAAGATAGCTCCATTTTGTAATAAGCCCTGTAAAAATAATTTTGATGCAGTCCTAAAATATACAGTCCTAAAATAAGAAATCTAGGAAAACATGGGTTCAAGTTGCTGCAAGTGTGAGAGTGATGCCTGTTTAAATGTTGATGCTGAGTATATGAAAAGTTTAAACAAAAATAATGTTAAATTTTTGAAGAAGTGGAAGTTGAAATATGATTTTGATGGTACACTGAATAAGAATGCCTGTGCAAAATTGGTTAGAGATTTGAAAAGAGATGCAGGAACTAGAACTAAAAAGCAAAGACAATTGGGATTTCCCCAAGCACAAAAATGGTTAGAAGAAGCAAATAAATGAGCTATAAAAGAAAAACAGTGTCAGGAAAAACAAAAAATAAATCAAAAGGGATCACTGGTGCCAAGTGGAAAAGTAGCTTTATTTTTAGATAAGGAGGATGAGCACACAGTTTGTGCAGTACAAAGGCAGGCAACCGCCCCACCGTATGGTGAAATTGCTGCTGCCATACCGGGGGAACCTCCTCAATATCAGTCTGAAGATGTGGGATCTGTACAGCAGGGTGGGTTATTAGCTGCTCAAGGAAATGTTGTGACCCCTCCAATTTACCCACAAATTCCCGTAGTACCTAAGGTTGCTTTGCAACAGGTAGACCAACCTATGCAGTTAAGGTCAGGACCAGCAGGGCAAGGACGTTGGGCTATTAAACTTTCTGACCATTCAGAAGCTCTTCCCTTAAAACAAGTTGCAAACCCACAAGCAGGAGATGTTGGACAAGAACCAACTATTTTAGTTTATCGTCCCTGGGCTAGAGAGGATATAAAATGAGCTACAGATGGTATTCCTCATCCCAAGGTTAATTTTCAAAAGTTTTCTGAGGACATAGTTGGTATGCATTTAAGTTATCATCTAAATGGTTTAGAAGTAGAACAAGTAGTGCGACAAATCTTAGGTCCAGATTGGCACTTAGTTTGTGGTACTTGGACATGTAAGGCAGATTACGGCAGTACATTAAAGCATAATTCTGGGGTGTTAGACACACGAGTCACTGATCTGTTAAAGAGAATTTCTGATAAGTGGCGTCCAAGAGCAGATTGGACAGTAATAAATCAGTGCATCCAAAATGATGATGAATCTGTAGATCATTATATTGTAAGACTGACAGAAGTGTTCAATAACCATTGTGGAATGATGATTCTGCAGGATCAGACTAATGATAGTCCGTATGAACAGCAATTGAAAAATGCTTTTCTTAAAGGTTGTAAGGCTCTGATAAGTAGTTTTATTACTAAGCACATGGTAGATCACAGAACATGTAGACTGCAACCTTTGTTTGAATATGCACGGCATGCTGAGCGACATTTTAATCTAAAAAAGAAAAAGAAAGTACAAGTGTTAGCAGTAGGGGATGATGGTGGGATATTCCTAGTACAGGACCAAAGGGGGCAAGGGCGCCGTGATGGCGTAAAAAAATGTGGGGGCCCGCAATGGGACACATTAAATGAACCGGGTGGACATTCAACCTATAGGGAAAGGTTAAAACGTGGAGAATGTTTTAAATGCGGTAGACGTGGGCATTTCGCTGCCGACTGTGAAGAGTGGCAACATCCCCCACAGCTTATGAACAAGGGCTCCGCATGACTATATGATAGTAAAGAAAGGCACCATCTTCATTATGGGGATAATGAAGAGGCAGACACTCTCTACGATGAATGTCAGAACACTCTAATGGAAGGGCGGGATTGTGACTGTGAAGTCATAAACCTGGCAAATTTGGGTATTGCTATGCATCTAGATCAGAAACCCATGATAGAGTTTTTGGTTGAGGGACAGAAAGTGGAGTTTTTATGTGATTCAGGTGCATCGCGTACACTTTTGGGTCCAGCAATTCTGCCTCTGAACTGCGAAACAGATGAGTTTGTCCTTGTAAAAGCGGCAAACGGGAAAATTTATAAGGAACCACTGTCTCATCCTCTACTGTTCACAGATCCGCAAACAAACCAAACTGTTAGGTGTAGGGTAATTATATCAAAAGTTTGTCCAGTTAATTTGCTAGGAAGAGATTTGATGCATGTGTTTGGAATATCGGCAATTCCCACACCTAAAGGTATTGAGGCAAAAAGGTTAGTGGATGGCTTAGTAGTACAGGGAGTACAAGACTTGTTTTACTGGTATAGCCTAGACTTGATTTCAGAAGGCCCGAGGAAGGTTGATACAGAGTTGATCAATCTAGCTCTAAGTAAATCTAGGAGTGGGTCACTGCAGGTTGCGGCGCACTTACATTGTACAATGTTCTATAAGGCCCCTGGTCCGGATAAAGAATTTGAAAAAGAATTCTTTAAGCACAAGTGTGCAAGGATAATTTTGAATGATATGTTTTGGGATACGCAAGGTAATACAGTAGTAACCTGTACTTTGACTAAGGAAATGAGTTCCTTATATCGCTCAAGTTATAGCCCACATATCTCAGTTACTAAAGCAGTGGGGACACATTGGGTAGATTTGGCGAAAAAGGTAACGATTTGGAACACAATGTCTGAAAGTCAGTTGAAAGATCAACAGATCTAGGTACAAAGATTAAATTGGGTGACTTGGGCACAACCAAGTGTGCACCTCAGGGATGACAAAACAGAAATGACATGACAAATCCTCCTAATTCAAGAGGAAGATGCCTTGCCTGTAGATTTATGGTCAAAAGGTAAAGGAGATACAGGATTAATGAAAACAGCAGGTGAAGTTTGTATAACTGCAAAGTCAGGTTTTAGACCTCGTAAGCACCAATATCCACTAAGTAAGCAAGCGAAGGAGGGAATTAAACCAGTTATTGAACAGCTAAAACAGGTAGGAATTCTTGTTGAATGCCCAGATTCACCCTGCAATACTCCGTTGTTTCCTGTAAAGAAACCGGATGGGTCATGGAGGTTGGTTCAGGATTTACAAGCAGTTAATTCAGCTGTGATCCCAAGAGCACCGGTGGTCCCTGACCCCTATACATTACTTAATAATTTACTACCTCAGCACAGATATTTTTCTGTCATAGATATAAGCAATGCTTTTTTTCTCCATACCACTACACAAGGAGAGTAGATTTTGGTTTGCATTCACTTTCCAAGGTAAAAGATACACATACACCAGATTGCCACAGGGTTATTGTGAGAGTCCGACAATATTCGCACAAGAAATGGCTGCGAATTTAGCTCAGTTTGTTCCCCCAGAGGGAAGCCAGGTTCTGTTGTATGTAGATGATATTTTGTTGGCCTCACCCACGCAGGAAAGTTGTAAAAAGGATACCCTAGCCCTTCTTAGTTTTTTAGCTGAGCAAGGACATAAAGTAAATAAGGAGAAGTTACAGTTGTGGAAAGCACAAGTAAAGTACTTGGGTTATTTAGTCTCGCAGGAAGGTAGACAATTGGAAAATAAAAGAAAACAAGCAATTCTTGAAGCACCTATGCCTACGACTAAGCGGGAGATGATGTTGTTTTTAGGTGTGACTAATTTTTGTAGAAGTTGGATTCCTAATTATGCTGAAGAAGTAGGGCCATTGACCGCACTGATCTATGACACTCCCATGGCAGCTAAAAGTAATATACAGTGGACAGATAAGGCAATACAAGCATTTAATAGAATTAAGCAATTGATAGCAGGATCCTCTGTTTTGGGTTTTCCGAACTGTTCTAAGCAGTTTGTACAAATGGTTGATTGTAAGGGAGGATATATGACTTCAGTTCTGGTACAAGTACATGGGGATAAACAGAGACCGATAGCTTTTTATTCCTCCAGATTAGATCCTGTTGCAAGGGCATTGCCGCATTGTGTTCAAGCTGTAGTGGCAGCCGCCATGGCAGTGCAAGCCTCAGCATCATTAGTTTTGTTTCACCCATTAAAATTGCGAGTTCCACATTCAGTAGCTACTATACTTTTGCAAGATAAAATAACCTTTTTATTTCCTAGTCGACATTTGTCATGTATGACAGTGCTGCTGACACAGCCACATATGACCATAGAAAGATGTACTACTCTTAATCCGGCAACACTTTTGACGACTCCAGAAGAAGGTACTCCACACGTTTGTTTAGAGAGCATTCATGACAAAGTACTTCCCTGACCAGATTTAACGGATATTCCATTGGTAGATTCTGATCTTGTTTTGTTTGTAGATGGATCAGCAAAGAAGGACACTGTAGGAAAAACACTAGTAGGGTATGCTGTCACCACAGAAACTGAAGTTTTAGAAGCAAAATGATTGTCAAACATTTATTCTGCACAAGCAGCTGAGTTAGTGGCTTTGACTCGAGCTTGTACCTTAGGGTAGGGTAAAAAAGTGACAATTTATACAGATAGTCAATATGCTTTCTCCACTGTACATGTTTTCACTCAACAATGGAACAATAGGGGAATGATTACTGCGACAGGCAAACCAATAAATCACAGAGATTTAATTTTACAGTTGTTAGATGCAGTGCAATTACCACTTCAGATAGCGATAGGTAAATGTTCCACACATACTAACAAAAAAGATCCTGTCTCCAGGGGAAATGCTTTTCCTGATATGGCTGCAAAAAAGGCAGCTCAAGAAAATGATTTTCTTTTACATGACAATGATTTAGAGCCCGGACACCTCTTAGACTTAGAGACACTAAAAGTAATGCAAACATTGACAACACAGAAAGAAAAATGTCGTTGGGTGAAATATGGTATCACTCAACAGGATGGGTTGTATAGGGCATCAGATGGCAAAATGGTATTACCCTCAAACCTTTTTAGGTATGCTGCATTGGTTAGCCATGGACCTGCCCATGTAGGAGTACAGACAATGGTTCAAATAGTGTCTAAGGTGTTTTGGTGTAAAGGATTTTCAACTTATGCAAAGTAATTCTGTTTATCTTGTTTATTATGTGCAAAGTATCATGCTCAGGGGGGAGTTAAAAAATCACAGCAGGCATTCCCTACCCCTCCATATCCATTCCACACACTCTGTATGGACTTTATTGAGTTGACACCTTCAGAGGGAAAAAGGTTCTGTCTAGTTATAATTGATGCTTTTTCTAAGTGGGTAGAAGCTTTTCCAGTAAAGCATCCTGATGCACACACAGTAGCAAAGCTTTTGACAACAGAAATAATTCCCCGATTTGGCCTTCCAAGGCGCATTTATAGTGATAATGGGTCTCGTTTTGTAAACCAGATTGTGCAGAAGTTGGGTCAAGTGTTTCAAATTGATCTCAAGTACCATTGTGCTTACCATCCGCAGTCAGCTGGACTGGTGGAGAGACACAATGGTGTCCTGAAGAGTAAACTCCACAAACTGATGGCAGAACTGCGTGCCTTCCATTGGCACTCCTGTACATGCGAATCTCACCCTCCTACAAAGGACTTACACCATTTGAACATTTGTTTGGGAGACCATATTACGTCCCGCAGTGGCAAGGATTGTTGCCAGCGGAACGTGAGGGGGGTGAGGATCTGGCGGATTATATGAAGAAGCTGCTAAATGTCAAGTCTCTTGTAACCAATGACTCCTTTGCAGATTCCA
Source organism: Protopterus annectens (assembly GCF_019279795.1). Lineage (NCBI taxonomy): Eukaryota > Metazoa > Chordata > Ceratodontiformes > Protopteridae > Protopterus > Protopterus annectens. Next base: position 811,432,742 of record NC_056748.1, on the reverse strand, counting down.
GAAGTGAAACCTTGTTAAGCGTGGCACCCGGGGACTGGGTGTGGATCCGAATTGTGAAGAGAAAGAACTGGTCATCCCCCAGGTGGGAAGGCCCATATCAAGTACTCATCTCAACACCTACGGCTGTGAAGATCGCAGAGAGGACTTCGTGGATTCATATCACCCACTGTAAAAAACTTAAGACTTTTCCTTCTACCATTGATGTTGGTCAGACTCCATCGGACCCCTGAACGCAAAGTCTGACTACAAAGGAAGGATGGCCATGTTCAACTGGTACTTGATGATGATTTTGGTGGCGAAAGTAAATATGTCCATACGAGAAGGAATAGTTGTGAGAGAAAAAGGTATGGTGGTGCTGCAAGCGCAATCAGGTGTTACTACTGTGTTCAAGGTAAAACTTTGTGAAGGAATTTTGGACTGTTCTAAATGGAACAATAATGATTTCTTGACTCGTGCAAAATACTTGTGCAATAGAGACTGTACGTCCTGGTCAAATGTTTGGTGGTCAACAGATGTGAATGGATGGGAAACAAGTGGTGCAGTGATACCAGAGGAAGATAAAAGCAGGCAACAATGAATAAAAATTGCGCATTTCCAAGGTACTGAAGTAATTACTATAACCATTGTGTCACCACAAGAAAGTGATTCAGGAGTTTATGGAAGTGGAGTGTCTCTTCCAATTGAAACTGATCCTTTGGGGACCCTCCAACTTAAAGTACAAAGTCTTAAAAATGCTACAAGTAAAGCAGATTTTGCCTTCACAGAAGAAGAACAATTGTTACTCGAGATGGGATTCGTACACCATAATGAATGGTTATCTTGGGTTAGATATAGTACCCGAGAGGCACATCATAAGAACTGTGTTTCTTGTGCTGAAGGTAAACAGCAACTAGCGACAGTCCCATTGATGCAAGATGAAGGTAACCTAACGTGTCTGTTAAAATTATTCTTCAACAAAACTGAAGATAAATGCAAAAATGAAACTCAGCGTTTTCCAGTCATAAGCAAAGTTGAGAAACCACCTACAGTGATTTCCTATCCAGGTTCGTATATGTGCATTTCCAGAGATGGCACAGGAAAGAATTATGGCAATATGGGACAGAACTATTGCAATGTTACTGTGAATGGCAATGAGAATCCATTTCTGGAGAACCAAACTCACAGTTTAGCAGACGTATGGTGGTTATGTGGAGACAATAAACTCAGATCAAGGCTTACGATTCCCTGGAAGGGAACTTGTGCACTTGCAAAGTTAATTCTGCCATTCTACATTCTCCCAGTTCCAGCAAGCAATTTCGTAAGAGAACCTGAAATAAAGCCGAGGTGGTTGAATAAGAGAAAAAGAGAGGCACCGAAGCAATCCTTCAATAGCGGTGTCTACATCGATAGCATTGGCGTACCAAGAGGCGTGCCTGATGAATACAAAGCAATAAACCAAATAGCGGCTGTTTTTGCATCCATCTTTGTCTGGATTCAACCCAATAAGAATGTGGACTGGATCAACTACATTTACTATAACCAGCAGCGTTTTGTGAACTATACCAAAGATACATTAAAAGGTATTGCTGAACAACTGGAGGCCACTTCGCAGGTGGCATGGCAGAATCGAATTGCATTGGATATGCTCCTGGCCAAAGGAGGAGTTTGCAAGATGTTTGGGACTTTCTGTTGTACATATATTCCGAATAACACTGCCCCTGATGGGAGCATCATTCGAGCTTTGAAAGGTTTGGAAATGTTATCCAAAGAATTGGCAGAGAACTCTGGGGTAAATAATCCCTTTACAGACTTTCTACAAGCGTGGTTTGGAAAATGGAGTCATCTCATCAGCAGTTTCCTGGTGTCCGTTGGAGTCGCTGTGGCTATCGTGGTGGTATGCGGTTGCTGTTGTATACCCTGTATCAGAGGTCTTCTACAAAGACTGGTTGATACTGCTGTTACGAAAATGATGTACCAGCAGTTGCAACAGACTGGTGAAAGTGAATACATTGAAATGTGACTTTTGCAAATGTTTTGAAGTTTAAAAGTTTGTCTTGCAAATGAAGTAATGTATGCAAAGAAAAACTTAGTTTTTACCATATATTGCTGAAATAAAAAGACAAATAAAAGTGTTTTGAGGGGGGAAATGTTAAGAGAAAAAGTTTTAAAACATACTGTTATTTGTCTCTTTCTCCCATCTAGCAAAATGAATATGCTATTTGCTGAAGTGTTGGTAAGAAAAGGTCATTGAACCATGTTTATTAAAGATGGGCTTTACCTATGATAGATGTAGTTTGCTTATGAACTTGAATAACATCTGTTTTCTATACTTCTGAATAAGAGTTAATTTACTGAGGCAGGCTGTGGAAAATTCCAGCTACCACTGTTGAACTAAGTATGCTGTACCTTTTTGAACATTCTGTACTAGCTGTGGTTTTGAGGTAAACATTCTACACTAGCTGTGGTTTTGAGGTAAAGTATTTTTTTCTGAGGTAATTTGTGATCCTAGATGTTTTTCATAGCCAACTGTCAACTGTCAGAAATGTAACAAAAGCTATTTTGACTAGTAACAGGAAAGTATAAAAGTTGATGTCAGTAAACAAGCTGATCAGATTGAGATCATCTTGGCCAACATGCTGCTGTAATCTGGTAAACTGCAAATAAAGAAGTTTTTCATCACCTGAGGCAGATGTGACTCGCTTGAATTTTTTCTTCTGACAATTTCCCAAACTGTAAAAAAAAGTTCATAAAAAACTAGGTACACAATATAGAAGTAAACATTACTTTACTAAAAATACTAAAATTGCAATTGCCCAATCCCACCTAATCTCAATCCTGCTGTACGCAGCTCCCATACTAACTAATCTACAAAAATCAGAGATGCAAAAAACTCGAATCCTGCTATAACAAAATAGCAAGATTTGCCACTAACCTACCAGCTAGAACTCATCATTGTCATGCACTCAAACAACTAAACTGGATAGAGCTACCCCCAACTACTACACTACATTCAGTTAACCATGGCCCACAGAATCCTCTATCAGCCCAGAAAAACACCTGTTCTACAAACATTTGTCCAACCATATGCCACAAACAGAAGCCTACGCTCCACTATTAAAAAGTACATAAAAATCAGTGCAGCCAAAACCCAAGCAGGAGATTCCCTCTTCTCAGATTACATAGGTAAAATCTGGAATGAACTACCTGATAACATCACCACAATAGTATGTCTAGTCCAGTTTAAAACAACTCTAAAACCCCAGCTATTAAACAGATGGCTGTGCCCCTGCTCTACTCCTGACTAACTTCCTACCTATGGTCAATGCCCTTATCACTTCTTCTGTTTACCTATCATTACTCTTTCTGTCTGTTTTTCTATCTACCCAACAGCTCCTACCTAAGTATACCACTTACTCAACTCCTGACATAAGGAATCTTCCTATTCATACATTTTATTTTTGCCACACGTGCAATAAATGGTAAATGATTTACCATAAAATAATGTTTATATCAATATATATTTGGCTGATGATTGTAAATATATACTATGATATCTAATGTTTGTAAATATGATTGTTCACTGGAAACATGCATTGACTGTACCATCTACAATGTAACAGTTATGCAATTCAGCCTGTTTTTGTTCTTTGTATATCACCTGTTTATTTCTGACATTAACATACTCTGTATATTGTTGTACTAAGTGTTTTATATGGAGCTTTTCTCCCTGGCCTCCGTGGAAAAAGGACATGTTTCCAGTCAGACTTTCTTGGTAAACAAATGTAAAATAAAAATACTTATTTTAACATCTTCAGTAGATGCTTTTAGGTATTGTATATTCGTCTGTATATATTTTTCCATCCATAATAACATCTGCAGTGTTGCTTTACTGTCTCCTCTACTTTCTTTTAAAAATCAATTGTTCCTCTCTTTGTTCACAAGTGTGTAGGTTGTTCTTGTATTTATCCATTTACTAATTTTTATTTTCTTACTGATGAATTTGAACATTTCAGTATTCCCTATGGGATTATCATGTGGTTATACTGTGATAAATGGGGGGGGGGGGGGGGGCAAGTAGAAAGGATGCAGTTGTGATATGATATGTAACTTTTATGAGACTGACATGTACCTTTCTGCAAAATTCCCATTTGTCACACAATGTAGTTATACACTTACTGAAATGTAACAAAGGAAATAGAAGAAAAAAGAGGGAAAACAAGTTTAAAGGGATCTACTTTGGCTTATTGATGCAAAACTTGCTGCACTTTAAGATACCACCATCACTGTCCTGATGTCCCAGATGTTCACCACATATGTTAAGAGTGTAAACCGATATGAAAGCATTTTTCAAGGAGATGCCTCCCCCTTGCATGGTGCACCCTCTAGTAAGGGAGCTCTTCCCTCATACCCTCAGACAAGGGATGGATTAACCATTAATTAAAATAAGCATGTGCTTAGAGCATCAAGGGAAGGGGGCAACACAGAAATTTTCCATTACTGGGTTTACCATAGAACATATGGTGCAGCTGAACCAGGTTCCACAAAAAGGGGCTCCCATAATAAATGAAAAAATTACATACGTATATATACAATAATAAAAATAATAATAAAATAGTAATCTTCTTCTTCTTTCAGCTTTTTCCTGGTTAGAGGTTGCCACAGTGGATCACCTGTCTGCTCATGATTGGCAGTGGAGTTTTACAGTGCCGAGGTGCTAGCCCGACGCCCTACCTTCCACAGAAGGCACACGCACGCACACACTCACACCTAGGGCCAATTTGGAGTGTCCAATCCACCTACAGCATGTCTGTGGGATGTTGGAGGAAACCAGAGCACCTGGAGGAAACCCATGCAACCACAGGGAGGACATGCAGACTCTGCACAGAAGGCACCCCAGCCAAGAATCAAACTGGAGAACCTTTTGCTGTGAGGTGGCAATGCTAACCGCTGCACCATCGTGGCCGCCCAATAATAAAATAGTAATAATAGAGGTTAATGATTTATATTAATCTTGGAAAACAAACAAAATTAGAATCTGGTAACTGCCACACAGTCCACCGAGGCTCATGTGATCATTCTTGTCTTGGTCATGTCGCTTGCCCTGTTGGGTCATCACCTAAAAGTGAAGGCAATGCAGCATTGCCAGACATACAGTAATTTTATGGCATGTATGATCATACAAGACATTCCATTAGTGTATGCATTTTGTATGATAATTTGAAAAAAATTTAATTTTGTATAATAAATTTATATGAAAAAGTAAATATTTTAAAGCCATGTGTTTTAAATTTACACACATACATTCCCCTTATTACTGTACATGCATGCTCTGGTGCAGCTGTTCTCAGTAGTTCACTCAGTGTCTGGCGTGCCAACACCACAGTGCTAACTTTATAAGTAAGCTGATTCCTTTTTTTTTTCTAGTTATCCTTATAATTTTCATGGGGTCTATATTATATTAGCGAACGCTTGAAATTGCGAATGCTATATAATCGATCCAAATAGTCTGAAAATGCAAAATGTCGAACACACGGAAAAAAATCGCTGATCTGTTAAAAAAAAACAAAGAAAAACAAAACACAAAATAAAGTGGGGGGCTTTGCCCCCCACACCCTCCTACTTAAATATACACCAACTCTGAGATTGCACCGCAGTAGAGGAAATAGCAAAGTCCCAAAAATGGCCCAGTGATTTTTTTTCCCTAGGAAAATAATTGCTGTTCCGTGCTTTCGGCAATTTGCCATTTCGTGTAAACACGTTCGACGAAACAGCGTTCGCTTAAATAATAGGAACCCTTTTCATGACCCCGACAATAAGTAATGTAATTAATGTTTCTTGATTTTGTGGACTGGTAGTGCCTATGAAATGTCGTGAAACTCATGAAAATGATCAAATGCAGTATAGTGCTGCTTTTGACTATACATGTTCATAGGTAGGTTCATCGGTAGGTACTAGACTATCGGACCAAGGGCCTATGTAAGCCTAGCCAACAAGGTTCCCTGGATTTCTCCACCCAAGAAGGTTATTTTCCTGTGCCCCTGTTGAGCAGAACCACAGAAGTCATCCCCAGGGTGAATTTCCTATTTCCCATCCACTCATCAAGATTTTTCTAATGAGGAACATGCTTGACATGGATAGGTAGCTTGTTTCACAGTTTGAGAAGTCTCTAGGACAGGAATCTATCCCTCCAGCATGTTCTGTTTATTGTGGTGACAAGGTTTAGGTCCCTGGAGCATGTGGCTCAGAAGGATTGGGATTTCTTTAGATGTAGCATGTCCAACAGCTGTGAGTTTGACATAGCTTTGTATGTTAGGCAGAAATCACCTCGGAGTAGGCGATATGCTACGGAGTAAAGCTGGAGTTTTTTGAGACGGTCAGCGTAGGGCATCTGTTTGAGTCCCGTAATCCTCTTTGTGAGGTATTTTTATGGCCTTTCCAGCTGTTGCAGTTGTCTTGTGAGGTACATTCCAAAAGGGACGTTGTACTCAATAATGGGTCTAATGAGAACCGAGTAGAGGGGAACAATGGCCTCTTTTTTCCTGGATGAGAACCCTTTCATGATGAGGTGTGCCACGTAGAAGGATTTCCTGACTACTGTGGCAATGTAATTATCAAAGGAGACTACTGTCCACCTGAGTCCCAAGGTCTCATCACACCTTTGGCATTAAGTGGACTGCCACTTATGTGGTAGTTCATGGGTACTGAGTTTTTACCAAAGGGGATGACAATGCACTTTTTGGCATTGAGCTTGAGGCCGTGGCTCTGACACCAGACATCAGTCTCAGTGAGGCCCTTCTGTAGGATGTCCACATCTTTTGGGGACTCAGCTATGGCACCTAATTTGCAGTCATCTGTGAACTTCATCAGCCAGAGGCCCTCTGTGTTAGCCTGTACTTCAGAGAAGTAGATACCAGACAGGAGAGGACCCAAGACTGAACCCTGTGGTACTGCACTTGTCACATGTTTGAAGTCAGACTTGTAGTCTGCAACTTTTACAGTGTGGGTTCTGTCAGTGAGCCAGTTGGCAACCCATCTTGTGACATATGGATTTATACCCAGTTTAGTGAGTTTATTTATGATTTCAGAATGGGAGATGGTGTTGAACGCCTTGCCGTGGTCAAGATAGGCTGTGTGAACTGTCTTACCCTCGTCTACGGCTTTGGTGACTTTTTCAAAGAAGTCGATCAGGTTCAGGAGGCATGATCTGCCCTTCACAAACCTGACCTGGGTGGGGCCCAGAGTTTGGAGGTTACCAGTGTCTTTGTTTGTGAGCTCCATGATGATGCATTCCATGGCCTTGCAAACCAGGCTCGTCAGGCTAATAGGGCAATAGTTCCCGGGGTCCGTGGTAGCTCCCCCTTTGTGGAGTGGTATAACTATTTCTGTGCACCATTCAGTGGGTACAAAGCTTGACTTGAGGCTGTGATTGAACATGGTGCTTAGGTGGGGGACCAGTTCTTTTAAGTTCATGTAGAATGTAGCCTGGGATGTTGTCCAGTCCCATGGATGCTGTGTTCTTGGCTTTGGAGAGCACAGTTTTTACCTGCTCAGATGTGATTGCAGGAGCAGCGCATTCTTCCTGGCCCTTTAGGAGATGGGGGGGTAAAGTTGGCACTGAACCTATCAGCTAGGATGTTGGTGATATCAGTTGGTTCTGTAATTTACATGCCATTGTGCTGTATGGGTGTTGCCACTGAGATTCTTGACATAGTTATAGAATGCTTTGTGGTTGTCCTTAGAGTCAATGGCTATCTTGTTTTCATAGCTGGATTTGGAGGATTTTATGAGGGATCTCAGCTTTTTACTGAGGCTGACCAGGGAGCTCCTCCACTCATGGGATTTTACTCTGTTTTGCAACAGTTTCTTCCTTCTCTTGTAGAGTTTGTTTATAGCAAGGGACCACCAGACTGGCTTCCTTTTTCTGGAGGATACCATCTTGGTTCTGCTAGGGATAGTACAATCCATGCACTCGTGTAAGTGCATATAGAGTGCATCTGTATAAGATTCGGTCAGTCGTAACTGTATTGTCCATCTGCATGGGTGTCATGAAGTTTGCCACTTCTGTCCTAAGAAGCATAAAGCTGGCTTTGGAGACATTTTTTACAGTGGTTTCCTTAATAGGGGGGTGGGGGAGTGGGATGTGGATATCTATGGTGATTAGCTTATGGTCGGATCTGACCAACAAGGAATTGACTTCAGGCGTGGAACATCAGTCACTCTTGTTGGTAATGACTAGGTCTATGATATTATTGCACCTGGTGGGGGTGTGGATAAGTTGATCCAGGGCATTGGAGTTTATGAATTCTAGAAAATGTTGAGCAAAGACGTTGGTACATGAGTAGTTTTCCCAGTTAATGATGGGGTAGTTGAAATCTCCCATTATTAGGGTGTTTGGTTGAACCCTAATATTTTCCAGTATATCAATAAAAGAGGAGTGGGAATCCTGGAGCATGGTGAGGGATCTGTAGCAAGCTACAATATGGATTGCAGTTTTTCTCAGAATTAGTTGCACTTGGATAATTTCGGATGGATTATGTTGGGCAACTAGCCTGGAGGTGTGGATATCCTTAATGAATATGGACACTCCTCCACCCTTGGTGTTCCGGTCCTGGTTAAATGGCCAAAAGGTATGGTATGCGTTATATCCTGGTAATGCAGGGTTGCTCTCTGGAGCCTTGAACCAGGTTTAGTCACTGCACATACATCAATGTTTTCCATTTTAAGGAGTGCCTCGAGTGAGTGCATTTTGAAGATTCAACTTCTAGCATTGAGTAGCATTACCCTCAGTTTTTTTTCTTGCCTGTATCTGTTATGGTGGTGGGTTTGTCATTTGAACCTTGCCTAAAAAAGGCACTATAGGGGCAGCAAGAGCCTTAGCCAGTATCCAGAATCCCAGGGGCGACAGGTGCAGGCCATTTCTAGCAAAGCATCGTGGTCTGTCGACCATGTTGTCCCAGGCAGACAGATACTGTATCCCCTTGGAATGACAAAATAAGCTTATCCAATTGTTGAAGTCAATCATTTTGTCCTTGTACTGCGGTATCATTCTGGGCGAAGGTAGGATGCTACTCAGGGCTAGAGTCATACCTGCCTGGATTACAAGATCGGGGAGCTCCTCCATGTCTCTTTTCATGTAGTCCAGGGAGATACGTCTCAGGTCATTCACACCAACATGAACAATGACCGAGTCATATCTGTACTTGTTGTGGAGTGACCTGAGTGTGTGGGTTATGTGGCGGATCCTGGCGCCTAACAGGCAGCTGACAGTAACCTTTTCCTTGTCTATTCCAGTGAGTGGAACATAAGTGTGCCTGACTACTGAGTCACCTATGACTAATGTGTTAGGCACATTGTTTTGCCTTCTGGGCTGTGGTTGAGTGGCACACTCGGTCTATGTGTTATGTATTTTTTGGGTTGTGTTGTGGGGTGGAGGTTGCTTGTATTTCTACTTTAGAGGTCTCTGTTACATGGGCAGATTCTTATTGAGAGCCTCTGAGAATGTTTTTGTGCATCTATGTGTGGGTTTTGGTGGTGCAGGTATAGTGGGACTATGTGATGAGTGTGGTGTGGTGCAAGTGTTTACCTTCTCCTCTTGACTGAGAAGTTCAGTCTTGGGTTGAGAGAGCTTTGTCTCCAGTTTGGCAAGATAAATGCATCTCTCACAGGTTGTAGTGTTGGGTGGTAGGAGGAGAGGGTTGTCAGTGTACATGAGGCAATTGCTACATTACCCCAAGATGCCCAGATTCATCAGATGGACAGGAGAGAATACCGGCAGCTGCCCCTTGGACATGTCTGGATAATCACTATTTTCCTCTAGACAAGTGAGGGAAGTAAGTTCTAGAGCTGTTTTGCTCGAAGTAAGTTGAGGTAGATAAGTGCAAAACTGTCAACCACTAGGTTGAGTGCTTCAGTGATTTGTAGCTTATAATGTGCTTACAACAGATCTGAACCAGTGCTGGGCACGGAAAAGCAGATTCATGTACAAAAATTAAGAAACTGACTAGTTCTAAGGGGAAAAACTGAAGAGCTGACTTTATGTCGCCGGGAATAGTTTAATCCTAGCTAAGCAGCACTGCACAATGCACAAAACCACTGAAACACAGGTTTTTAAGCAGAAAAATGAAAGGGATAGACTTAGCCCAAAACAGTCAATAAAACTACAGTTTCTGAGCTGAAACCACTCCTCCAGCGACAGATAGGCTGTTCCAAAGCTCATCACTCTCACTAATGAACAGAGAAGCTTCCCTCTATCTTAGAAAGGTCTGGGCAACACAAGAACTTACAAAACAGCCCAGAATTCAGCAAACTCTGAAAAACGGACTATACTAGATCTAGAAAGGTGGGAAATGAGTAGAGGGATAGTTTTTTTTTTCAAAGTTAAAACAAATTCAGCCCTAAAAACACTTTTAACACCGAAAATAGGTTATCACACTTGAGTGTGTAGCCCTTTACAGTTAAACAGATGTAAAACACTTAAAAATGATACTTTAAAGTGCAAACAGTATTTGGTTTCAAAAACAGTACAGATAAGTAACAAAGTTAATAAAAAAAGCGGTTGGAACAATGTGGCTAGCAAAAACAATAGAAAGCAAAACAGAGGTAGTTAATCCAATCAAAGTTTCCTTTTCTCTCTCTGCTGCTGTAGGACTCCTCAGGACACCCAGGCAGGCTCTTGCTGAGGTAATACAAGTGCAAAAACTGTGCAAACATGGGTTTTTAAGCAGAAAGATGAAAGGGATAGACTTAGCCCAAAATGGCCAATAGAACTACAGTTTCTGAGCTGAAACCACTCCTCCGGTGACAGATAGGCTGTTCCAAAGCTCACCACTCTCACTGATGGACAGAGAAGCTTCCCTCTATCTTAGAAAGGTCTGGGCAACACAGGAACTTACAAAACAGCCCAGAATTCAGCAAACTCGGAAAACCGGACTATGCTAGATCTAGAAAGGCGGGAAATGAGTAGAAGGATAGGATTTTTTTTCAAAGTTTAAGCAAATTCAGCAATAAAAACACTTTTAACATGGAAAATAGGTTATCGCACTTGAGTGTGTAGCCCTTTACAGTTAAACAGATGAAAAAAACAGTTAAAAAATGATGCTTTAAAGTGCAAACAGTATTTGGTTTCAAAAACAGTACAGATAAGTAGCAAAGTTAATAAAAAAGTGGTCAGAACAATGTGGCTAGCAAAAACAAGCAATAGAAAGCAAAAACAGAAGTACTTAATCTACTCAAAGTCTCCTTTTTCTCTCTCTGCTGCTGCAGGACTCTGCAGGACACCCAGGCAGGATCTTGCTGAGGTAATATATTTTCTGATTTGTATTTATTAAATGGTGGTGGACTGGTGGTGATAACTGAGTTTGTATTTGATTATGTCAATTTATGTGGTGCTAGTGATGTGAAAACTATCAAAAAAGAAACAATTGAAGACTTTGGATTTAGTGTCCAAGACTGCATAGCTGACTGATTTCTTTACACAAGTTCCACAACATGATTCCAGATCAGAACCAATCTCTGTTATAAGAAGTGGACACAAATACCACTTTGATCACTTCAAAATCAAAATATTATGATGCTGGAATCATTGAGGTGTCACAAGCAGGTTAATCTAGCACAAGTCTCACTACAGATATCACTCTTCCTGTAAATTCTCTTGATGCCTCTATTGCAAATGTTGATTCAAGTTGCTTTACAAGACAGTCTAGGGTTGAAATAATTTCTGAAAATGAAAGTTTGGTGGACCATGGTGATGGTGGTGAAATGATTCAGTATGCAAAGGATGAAGTAAATATAGCAAAAGATCCAGGGCTGTGGTTTGATTTCTCTGCTGACGATGTGGCCTATTGGATTGTTTGTGGGCTCAGTGATTGTGAACCACACAGTGGGCCATTTGGCAAGTTTTACCAGCATTTCAGTAGTGGCAAATCTGCAAGATACTGTTCACAAAAATTTTTCGTTGGGACAAAAGACAATGGAGAGAAATGCAATATAGAGTGGTTATTTATTCACCATCAACAGGATCGGTTTACTGTTTTGTTTGTAAACTGTTTGCTCCTAAACATTTCTCACACTTTGTTATAGAGAAGGGTTCAGAGACTGCCAAAATACTATTGTAATTCATCATCATGAAATAAGAACTACTCACTGAGACTCTATGCTAATATACTTAACTCACACTCACAGACAAGGTGTGGGATTGGGGTAACAGTTGGAAAAACAAATTCAGGAAGAGTGTGATTCCTGGGAACATGTCTTGACGTATGTCTTACCTGTTATTAATACGTTAGCTGAATGTGGCCTGGCTTTATGAGAAACAAAAGAAGGATTCAGATCATTGCAGAATGGGAATTTTTGAGGGCTGCTTGAGCTCATTAACCAGTTTGATCCATTTTTAGCAGGTCACATTTTGAAATTTGGAAATTCTGACTAAGGAAATCATTCTTACCTGTCCAAAAGCACCTATGAGGAACTCATTCAATTAGTGGCTCAAATGGTCCATGTGCTCATTGCTGACAAAGTAAAATCTTCTGGTTATTTTACTTTGTCAGTTGATTCAACACCAGAGCTATTACATATCATACAGTCACTTAAGTGTTGTACCTAGCTAGTTAAAAGATGGACAGCCTATTGAATGCTTTTTAACATTTCTGGAAATGAAAAGCTATACTGGTGAGGAAATGGCAAATCAGGTGTCACACTACTTATGTAAAGTTTGTAAGCTAAACTTTTCAAAATGTAGAGGTCAGTCTTATGATAACACTGCTAACATGTCTGGGCATTATAAGGGGATGCAGCAAAAATGTTTAGAAACAAACAAGTTTGTTATATATGTACCCTGTGCAACCCATTCACTAAATCTGGTAGGCCGAAGTGCTGTTGACTGCTGTCAAGAGGCATTTCATTTCTTCTCTACAGTGTAGTCGCTATATATCTTTTTTTCAGCCTCAACCAGCTGGTGAAAAATTCTTAAAGGTTGTATTGGAAATGAAAGTGTCTTAAAATCCCTTTCTGATACCAGATGGGAGGCACATGCTATGGTAACAGCAGCAATTTTGAAATATTTCCTTAAAATTTTAGAAGCAAATAATATTGCAAATAAGATGCAGAGTTATAATTCCTTTTTATTTTGAATTTTTGGGATGAGATTTTGCAAGATTTTCATAGAGTAAGCCAGGTTCTACCGAATGAGGATGTGAACTTAAAACACATGCAGATCTGTATGGATCATTAGCTGACCAACTGTGCACTTCATGAGATGAATCTGAAAGATGTGAAGCAGCTGCAAAGGAAATTCTACTAGATGTTGATTACAAGGCAGCTCAAACTTGTTGCAAATGTATCAGAAAGAAGGTACCCAATGATGAAGATGCACCAGAAGTACATCTGAATAGATAAATTTCATATCACCACTTTTTACGCAGTTGTTGACAAACTTGAAACTGAGATGAGCAGAAGAGGAGAGATATACAAAGAAACAGCAGAGAGAGAGAGAGAGAGAGATTTTCTTTTCTACGTTATGTGCCACATAATGTCACTTCATCATCTGCTGAAACTGAAAGGTATTCTCAGTATTGTCAAAAGCTGACTGGTGCTTACCCAGAGGACTTGCACACTAATTTCTCAGCTGAGCTCTAACAGTGTCACTCATATGTGCGTCATAAATTCAGTGCAACAAAAAATGTGAAAACAAGATTCAGTCATGCTGAACTTTATAAAATAATTGTAGAAGATAATACTGTGTGCCTTTCCAAATGTAGACATTTGCTTTCATATATTTTTAACATTAATGGTCACAAACTGCTCAACTGAGCATTTATTTTCTCAGTTGAAGTATATTAAAAATCCCAAAAGAACAACTACGCAAAAAGGCAGGCTTGATACCTTATATCTACTAAATATAGAAGCAGATGTGTTAAGTAAGATTAGTTTTGAGGATCTGATGAAAGACTTTGCAATTAGAAAAAGTAGGAGAAAACTTTTCAAATATAAATAAAGTGGAAGTATACAAAAATAAACATTATTTTCCAACTAACTGTAAGTTTTGATACATTTTGAAAAATACAATTTTATGTTATGGTTTATTACTGTTTATATTTTGAATTAGTTATATATGGGAGCATGAAAACCTTTTAAGTGTGTAGGGCCTCTAAAGCCCTTAATCTGGCCCTGCCTTAGACTCTAAATATGTTACCTCTTAAGCTGTACCTATTCAGAGAAAATGCAGAGGTAGAATATTTAAAGATCAGGATGTGAAATTAGAGCTCTTACACAGAGGAGTGCAGTGGTTTTGGCTACCCCCCCAAAAAAAACAGAAAAAAAAGAAGAAAGAAAGACATATCCATCAGTCATTCTATGTGGTTGTAAGCTGGTCTGTGGTTTGCTGGTCATAGCAAAGCTTACCTTAGTATGATAAAGTAGACATGACTGCTGTCACTGTCATAGGGCAAGAGGAAAAATAAATACATTGTAAATCAGAGTGCATCAAAAATAATGGTCCAACAGCTGCATAATTTATACCTCTAATCAGCAACAACAACATGCACTGTTGATGTTGATTATACTATAAAAACAAATAAAAAACAGCAAATAAAATAACACTGCATGTAAATATCAACACAGAAAGCATTAAAAACAAGCCGCATGGAAACTCTTAGAACCCAAAGCAACAACACTGCACTTTATTATTACAGAAAGTGAATACCATTTTCTGTAAAGGTTTGTAAAGTTTCACTTATACACAGGTGTTACTTTGTAACATTCTGCATAGTGTAATGCTGTGAGGTCCTGTATGTCTTGGGATTTTCAGAGGAAGAGGGGAGGACAAGATTGAGAATGCTGTTGGGAACAGTGTGATGTTTTTGCTACGTCAATGACACTGAGGTGTCATGAGAGTTTATGTGTGTGTATGTGTGTGTGTGTGTGTGTGTGTGTGTGTGTGTGTGTGTGTGTGAGTGTGTGTGTGTGTTGTCTGATATATTGAACCCAGTGCAGTGAACATCTGGGATGCAATACACACACACAGACCCACACACACACACGCATGCCCACATACACACACATATATGTATGTGTATATATACTTATACAATAAAAGCTCATTATTATGCAAAATATGCACACTGATTGGACAGACTAATCAGTTAGACATTGTAAATCCAGCATTACTTCTGTAAAGAAGGTCTGCAATGAGTAGCTGCGAAAAAAGTATCATGGTATGTAGCTGGTAGTTGTGAAAATAAGTAACAGTAACACGACACAGCTGTCAGCTCTACCTCATGATACTCATATCTATTTAGAGCTACTGACAGTCACAGCTGCTCTTCTTCTGTGTTGAAGTTCTTCTGTTTAAGTGATGTTGTCCAAATATATTCGGACAGCAACAGAATTTAAACTGAACAACTATGAATTCAAAAAATAGTAATAAAAAGCCTCACTGGTTGGGGTGCCCAAATTGTGCAAAGAATGTTATACACTTCTGACTCTGAGAACAAAAAAAACGCATAAACTGCTGTGTACTGTGCAAGCACATGCACATAAAGTTGAACCCATGTGTAGTACATTCATTACGTTCTTCTGTGGCTCCCTTGTCTCATGCATTTATACAGTGACATTATTTAGAAAAGGTAAGGATGTTTTCTTAAGTAATGTCATTATATAATAGTAATAATTCACAACTGGGTGTGAATAATATTGGATTTATTTATGGCTAGCGCTGGCTTTGTTTGATCACTTGGGCTTCACCCTAGTAATCAATCTAGATACACCAACTATGGACAATTCTACATTACCTGCACCCATTCATGGGTTATTGCTAGTATAAATGTGTTTGTGTATATGTAAACAAACAAGGGAGGTGTGCAAGGTGCAGATGTAACTGCATGTCTAGGTGTGTTGTGAGGTACAAGATTGAAGGACAAGTGCCTTACTATCCCTGGAATGCAGTCATCTTTGTACAGTGCACAATGTTATGATAATGCATAATGATATGTAATGATGATGGACGGCCGTGGTGGTGCAGCAGTTAGCGTTGTCGCCTAACAGCAAGATGCTCTCCGGATCTTCGGCTGGGATGTCTTCTGTGCGGAGTCTGCATGTCCTCCCTGCAGTCGTGTGGGTTTCCTCCGGTTTCCTCCCACATCCCCAAAGACATGCTGCAAGTGGATTGGACACGCTAAAATTGGCCCTAGGCGTGAGTGAGTGCATGAGTGTGCCTTCCGTGGAAGGTTGGGTGCCGGGCTGGCATCTCGACACCATAAAACTCCACTGCCAATCATGAGTGGACAAGGTGATCCGCTGTGGTGACCCCTAACTGGGAAAAGCCGAAAGAGAGAGAGATATGTAATGATGATATGTAATATGCATGATATCCTAAGTGTCTTACTTTACTAATAAAATGGGCTTCTGTAGATTTTCAGTCTAAATTTTATGCTTACTCAATCTCTGTATGGAAATTATATATTTTGTAGTATGTTTTAATGTAAAATAGTTCCTCTACCTATTTTAAAGAATCAACTTCCATGCACAGTTATAACATTTTTAATTATATGGGAATTTGGTATGAAAATTTCAGTATGGCTATTTTAGGGACCCTTCTGTTAAATTGTTATTTTCCGTTGTGCAATTCCATTTGTAAATGTTGTTCTGCAGTCAGTTTTAGTTCTGAGTTGCATAAATCCAGTTTCTTATTTTATGTGGTGGTTGCCCTTTTTGCTACGTTGAAAATTTGGGCTCAAAAGTTTAAATGTTGGCAGAGTAGTGAGCTTTTGTTGAAAATATGGGCTTTTTCATGTTTTATTAACTTTCTAAGTCAAGCCAATATGCTTACACTATGTATAGTGAAAGTTGTTTATATACCTAGGCTATCTCTTTTTTTCATTTTTGAATATATGTTCTGCTTTTGGCTACAGATATTTGGACATTAACTGCAGCCTTCTTCCACTGGAGGTCAGAGTTAGTGTTACAAGAAGTAGCTGCCATGTGAATGCTGTGAGGGAGAAGGAATATGTGACTGAATGAAAGGTCTAGGTAGTTATTCTCCCATGCATAAACAACTGTGAAGTCACTGAACAATGGGAGAGGAAGCCTTACTTTCTCCACTGTTGTGCAGTTTCAGAGCTGGTATATATATTTTAATGGTGGTGTGGGTGTTGCAGTGGGGCTTAACCCCCTGAAGAATTGCCTTTGTTATAGGATCATAGGAAGTTAATAGGATATTGACCCTCAGACCCTTATCAGCCTAGCAAAGAGTTTAGCCCATGTTTAGACAACTCAGCACCCAAAGCCCCTGTCCAGCAGAGACACAAGTGGAATCACAGGGGTGTATTTTTTGTTTTTCATCCAGTTATCCACGTTGCGCTTAAAAAGGGATAATGAGGTTCTCTGCTTGACATGGAGAGGGAGTCTATTCCACAGATGGGGGAGTCTCTGGGACACAAATCTGTCCCGCCAACAAGTCCTAGTGATGTCACAGACCAGGTTGAGGTCGCAGGTCCAAGTTGCGTGAGTGGAGTTGACTTGCGGATATGCAGCAGTCCCATCAAGGCAGGGTCTGAGATTGCTTTGTATGCCAGACAGAGCTCACCTCTGAGGAGTCTGTATGAAACTGAGTAGAGGGACAGGGCTTTCAGCCTATCTGTGTAGGGTAGATGTTTGAGGCCCTGGATTCTCCCGGTGAGGAACCTCTGTGGTCTTTCCAGCTGCTGCATGTGCTTTGTGAGGTACATGCCAAAGGGGGAATTGTACTCAATAATTGGCCTTATAAGGGAAGAATACAGGGATGTTATGACCTCTTTGTCCCTGGATGAGATACCCTTACTTATGAGGTGGGCCATGGAGAAAGCTTTCCATACAACAGAAGCAACATGGTGGTCAAACGTCAGGTTGCTATCAACCTAGGTGCCCAAATCCCTCACTACTGATTGTGTACTTAGGACATTGTTATTAATGTGATAATATGTGGGGATGTCACTCACCCCAAAGGGGATGATGATGGTGCATTCTTTGGCATTCAGCTTAAGTCCATGTTTCTGGCACTAGTCATTTGTTTGGCTGAGACCCTCTTGGAGGACGTCCACATCACTTGGGGAATTGATGACTACACCCAGCTTGCAGTCATCTGCAAACGTGGTCAGCCATAGCCCGCTGGTTTTGGTCTGCACCTCAGAGAAGTATATCCCGAATAACAGAGGCTCCAAGACCGATCCCTGAGGTATGCAGCTCGTTACAGGTCTATTGCTTGAGGTGGCTTCCCCTACTTTGATTAGGTGGTTTCTATCAGTGAGCCAGTTTACTACCCATCTGATAACATATGGATTAATGCCTAGTTGAGAGAGTTTATCTACTATGCTCGAGTGGGGAATAGTGTTGAAGGTTTTGGCCAGGTCAAGGTAGGTGGTGTACACCATCTTCCTCTCATCCATGGCTTTGGTGACTGTCTCAAAGAAGTCAACCAGGTTTAACAGACGTGACCTCCCCTTGACAAAGCCAAACTGTGTGGGGTCAAGTGTTTGGAGGTTGCCAATGTCCCTGTTAATGAGGTCTATGATTATCCATTCCATGGCCTTGCAGGTCAGGCTAGTTAGTCTGATCAGTCTATAATTTCCTGGATCAGTAGACGCTCCACCTTTCTTTAAAGGGATGACAGTGGCTGTCCTCCACTTGCCTGGACAAAGCTAGTACTCAGGCTTTGGCTGAATAGGGTGCCTAATGGTGCTACTTGTTCATACCTGAGTTCATGTAGGATGCAGCCTGAGATGTTATCAGGTCCTATGGAGGCTGTATTTTTTGCCTTTGAGAGGACAGTGATGACCTGTTCCCTAGAGATAAAAGGTGGGGAGCAGGTACTGGGGATGTCCTGATTTACTGATGAGGGGACAGAGGGGAGATGTTTTCACTGAATCTGTCAACCAGTAGATCGGCTATATCTACAGCATTTGTCTATGTGGTGTCCTTGACCACCAGTTCTGAACAGATCTGGGTGCTTCCTTTGAAATTGCGGTCATATGTGAAGAAGGCCTTATGATTGTCTCTAGTAGACGTGGCCAATTTGGACTTGAAGTTGGCTTTAGAGGATTTCACTAGTGCTCTTATTTGATTGTTCATTCTAAGCAGAGATTGCTTCCTATTGGGCACCTGCTCCTTCTTGGTCCTGGACAGCAATTTTTTCCTTTTCTTATATAGTTTATTTATTGCAGGTTTACTCTTCTTTGCGGAGGATGATTTTGTCCTGTCAGGTATTCCTGATTCCATGCATCTGTATAAATGCTCGTATAGTACTTTGGTGTCGATTCAGACACTGTTGCTACTTCCTACAGTGGGGGAGGTGGCTGTGAAGCTGTTTATACCATCCCTCAGGATGTTGTAATCAGCTTTGGAGAAGTTTTTTGTTTGACCCTAGCTAGAGGAGGGTCAGGGGAGATGGTAACTTTGAAAATGACCGCTTTATGGTCGGATCTTACCAGGGAGGATGATACTGTAGGGGTGCTGCAGTGGCTACTCATGGTGGTTAATACCAAGTCCAAGATATTATCACCTCTTGTAGGGGTATTGACTAGCTGTTCCAAGGCATTTCCATTTGTTCCAAGGCATTTGCTCATTTTCAAATATATGTGAGGCTGGTTTATTTTTTGAAGAATCGTATTTAGATAATGCGTGTTGCAGATGAAAAGTATTACGTTTTCTCTTTTCATATTTATATCTACAGAGCTGGATCATAGTCAAATGTATCTACAGCAGGATAATGAACCATCCCCCACTCCAAATAATTCCAGTGTCCAATTACTTGGCTGTCTCACGCCACTTACCGTAAACACTGTTCAAACCCGTCAATGTGCATACTGTTTTCTTCATTACTTTTAAAATGCTTACAGAGATTTAAAATCTTTATTTCAAATGTTATAGCACAAACACTGATAGCTTTTTGTAAAAGAAAACAAAACAAAAATAGGCCCACATTAGGGTTACCACCTGTCCCACTTTGCGAGGGACAGTCCCTCTTTGGGCAGTTATGTCCTGCAAAAAAATTGTAAAAATGGCAGATGTCCTGAGATTTTAGGACAAAATTATTTCCTATATTTTATGTAATAGTTGCATAAAACAGTTATTCTGCATCTGAAACACCTAAATGTTATAAGAAACAGAATAAGCAACTAAAATGCTACAAGAATAAGCTTTTATTTAGGCAAAAAAGTGAGGTTCTGTCCTTTGTACTGGCTATGGGTATGTTTCTGCCTGCAAAATCTGACGTTTGTACCAAAAATGTCCCACTTTGGGCATTTGAAAAGGTGGCAACCCTAGCCCACATTGAAAAATAGACTTACCATGAACAACAGTAAACTTCTCTTCCATTGAAAGTCACATTCATTGAAAATGCATCTGGCCGGTGGCGGATTACCTATATATTTATATCCACAGATATTCCCCAGATTCTGCAATTATAGCTACATTGATTAAATCCTTCTCAGATGTCAGTGTCAAAAAATTAATACCAGTAAATCCAAAACACGGAAACAGTCCTCCAGCTGCCGAAAGTACCACTTTATTGACTGATTCGAAAAAATAGAAAGCTCCAAAAAAATTAATAACAATAATAATGACCAAAGTCACATATTTCAAACAAACATATAGTAGCCAAAGTATTCCAGCTTAATTCTCTCTCTCTTTGTGTCACACGCACACACACACACACACACACACACACACACACACTAGTCTTGCAAAGCCAGATTATTGACTGTTTAAAAATGAGCAGATGATAAGAGCATAAGGTACTTTCATCCACAGAGACACCCTACTCCCATCAGAGGTTCTAACCACTTTGTTGACCGTGTGTACCAATTCATGTTATGAAGATATTATTGGTAGTTTTGGATGAACTACATGAAACTGTATAAAGATCACTAGCATCATACCATAAGATCTAGCCATGTATAGCACATTTTAGATAGAAGAGTGTTTATAACAACATAAGAAATATCAACTACCTGGTAACATTTGCTAAGTCAATATACACAGTCACTACAGAAGTAAAAATCATCTGAATAATTCCACATTCAAATGAACTATTGCTAATGCAGAGGTTGCTGGTGGCAAACAACTTTGCATGTAAGTACTTCATCTACAAACTTAGTACCTGCTGCCCATAAAGAATAAATTACCTGTGTTACATTAAACATAGTGTGCTGGTGATAATGCCATAGCATTTCATGAAGTAGATCAGCTCTGCAATAGGAAATTTCTAGCAATCAGTGACAACATGTTCATAGATACTAGGCATGCAGTCTGGGAGATCATTAAGGAGCCTAGCACAAATTCACAATAGCTTCACAGCATTGTCTGCTTAAATGACTTGCTCAATGTCACACAAGAATTAAATGAAGGTGGAAAGATTTAAACCCTGCACCCTTGCCACAGAAAGCAGCTCATTAACAAATTGGAGTTTTAGTCCTCTCTGCTAACTGCCAGACTAACAGTTTTTAAGTAAATGCAACACTTATTTACAATTCAACCTTATAGAGAAAAATATGCATCATTGTCTACATAAGGGATGTTGAAGACTAGACAGTCATGAACATCACTCTAATGCAGAAATATGACCTGTCAAAAGTAAAATCTAAAGAAAGAACTGCAAAAATATATTACTAAAATGTAACATTTCTATGCTACATTACACAATCCAGGCCTTTTAATGAATCAATTAATTCCTTAGTGAAATAAACAAAGCAAAACAACTACAAAAATGTAAATGCTGTAACAGTAGCTTTTGTTAAACAACCCACAAGTCATACACAACTCAGAAATGTGACTGCATATAGCATACTGTTTTATTTTTTTGGAGGGGTTACACATTTACAGGACACCTACATCACATTTTTAAGAAGTTTATTAAATTATCACTTAAGATGTAAACAAACATACATTAATAAAAAAGAAAACAAGCCATATTAACATTTTATTCATTTACATGTACAATACATCACATATTTTTTCTTTTGTATATCTATTATCAGTCCAACATTGCATAAATTGCTCAATTCCTGCCTTCCCTTACACCTCACTCCTCTTCCTGAAAATTATTTTGCTTATATTATTCCCATAATTTCCATTTATTTTTAGGTAACTAAGTAACCAAACCCAACAGCTGCATTTATTTTTAGGTAATTTTCTCCTTCCCTTTTCTAAAGATCTCATCTCATTTTTGACCTCCTTATGTCTTCTCTGTCAGACTAATCAAAATCACTTAAAATGTTAACAGAACAAAAGGTTTTGCAACTGCATCAACATGTATTTTGTGTGCCAGATGGCAGTTGGATTAAGGCTCTTACCCCCTTATCTAAGGTTCAGAGTTTTATAACTAAGTTGGGCATTTTATACACACACACACACACACACACACACACACACACACACATATATATATATACACACACACACACACACACACACACACACACACACACACACACACATATATATATTATATATTATATATATATATATATATATATATATATATATATATATGGGTCTACTTTAAAAGACCGAACCGTCGATTCCCCGACACGCGGAAAAGGAAGACTAAACGACCGACAGGTAAGTTTATCAAAAGGGTGATTTGCCGACAGCGGAAAGACCGACAAGGGTAATGTGTGATCGGGACTGGGTAAGTGTGCGACAGTGACGGAGTTAGGAGCGTTCAGGTAAGTGTGCGATATTGTGGGATTTTGGGTTAGGCTGTGGGAAAGGTGAGTGTGTGTTAGTGTCGGAGTTAGGGTTCGGGTAAGGTAAGTGTGTGATAGTGAGGGACTGTAGTTTAGGGACGGGTTAAGTGAGTTAGGTTTAGAGTGCGGGTAGGGTGTGTGTGCGATAGTGACGGGCTTTATGTTTTTGGGTGGGTTAAGTGAGTTAGGGTTAGGGTGCAGGTAGGTGAAGTGTGCGATAGTGTCGGACCTTGGGGTTAGGGTGGGTTAAGTGAGTTAGGGTTAGGGTGCAGGTAGGTGAAGTGTGCGATAGTGTCGGACCTTGGGGTTAGGGGTGGGTTAAGTGAGTTAGGGTTAGGGTGCAGGTAGGGTGAGTGTGCG
Organism: Protopterus annectens; assembly: GCF_019279795.1. Lineage (NCBI taxonomy): Eukaryota > Metazoa > Chordata > Ceratodontiformes > Protopteridae > Protopterus > Protopterus annectens. The sequence goes on along the minus strand of NC_056748.1, from coordinate 811,409,688 downwards.
ATAGTGTCGGACCTTAGGGTTAGGGTTTGGGTTAGGGCTAGTGGCTATGTTATGTAGTGTAATGTGTTGTTTACGTTCGGTGTGTCGGTGTAATGGTGTTCGGTGTTTTGCGTTGTCGGTTTTGTGTGTTGTCGGTTATCTGGTCTCGGTGATTTGTGTGTCGGCGAACTGGCGTGTCGGTCTTTCAAAGTAGACCCATATATATATATATATATATATATATATATATATATATATATATATACCAAAAAAAACAAAACAAACGAAGATCCGGACACTAAGGGTAGGTACTGGAACATGTGTATAAATACATAAAAGCAAAGTACCGAAACCACCACAACATTAGGCATACAACAAATACTTTAATAAAGCAAAATAAGTTACTATTACACAAATAAAAAGAAAAGCGTCTTAGGATATAATCCCTTTTTCAAGTCTTAAAACTTCAACAGTTCATGTTCTCTTAAAAAGTGTCTCTTAACCAGTCACATAAAAAATGTAAATAAGTCATATTTTTTTCTAAAACTCTACTGGTTTATCAAAAATCTACATCCAGTCATGATATGTACATGCTAAAAAGGCTATTGCTTCTTCACTGGTCACTATAAAATCAAATGGCCAATAAAAAACATACAGGCACTTCCAAGTCATGGGTTCTAATATAAAAGCATAGACCAATCACATATGAAATGTAAATAAGTCATACTTTTTGTAAAGCTGTATTGGTTGATCATAAAAACTGCATCCGGTCATAACATTTGTATGCTAAAACGGCTGTTCCTTCTTCATTGATCATTGTAAAGACAATTGTCCAATAGTAAACATTCAAACACTTCTGAGTCATTGGTTCTAATATATAAACATGGACCAATCGCATATAAATTGTAAATAGATCATAGTTTTTTCTAAAATTCTATTGGTTGATTTGAAAACTGCATTTAATCTTAACATTTACATGCAAAAAAGTCTATTCCTTCTTCATGGGTCAATGTAAAAATTGAATAACCAATAAAAAGCATACAAAACACTTCCAAATCATTGGTTCTACTATAAAGACATGGACCAATCTGAATTCAGATGTTAAACTATCTTCATTCGGTGTATAAAAATGTTGAGTAACCAATGAATAGTCTATATTGATATGAACATGGCCAACCCAGAATCAAATATATCTGTATGGTACTCTTGCATTGCATGTTTCCTAAGTGCAGTTTAACCAGTTCAAGAAATCATACAAATCAGAACAAGCATATTGTCACATATATGTATAATGTCCATCAGTGAATCAGTATGTACATGCATATGTATACGCATAACATCAAAAATATATTCATCTGTCCTAAAAAAATAGAAATCATAAAATATAAGCAGCTGTGCATGAATGGCTAACAATCAAAGACACAAATGTGAGAACAAAACAAAGCCGCTGGACATAGGCAACCTGGGCAGAAACAGACACTTCCAGAATAAACAAAACACTTGTATCTACAATGATGTGTAACACAATAAATACCAGAAGCTACTAGTGCTCATACTGAATGTAGGAACTTACTTCAACCAACCATTATCAGCATATGTTCATCAGTAGATGTCTATGTATATGTGTCATGTCTAAATAATTAAGTTATTAATATTTAAGTCTACATTTCCTTAGAGCTGGCTTGAAGGGGGAGGCAAGAGTTTAAGCCTGGAAAGACGTCAGCTCATTGATCTCCTATCCAGTTCATTTCAGCTAACTCAGTCGCAACTACAGTGTCTCCACCTCGAGGGTTAGGATATACAATCTGAAGAATCATAAAAAGGAAATTATGAGAATCATTGTTTAAGATATGTTTCATTGAAGGACTCTTGGTATCCTTCAGGCAGATATCACTAATGTGTTTGTATATCCATTCCTTTAACTATGTATTAGTCTTGCCAACATAAAAACATTGACACTGTTGGCAATGCTCAAGGTATACCACATTTCTTGTAATGCAATCAGCATACAGTTTTGGAAAATATTTTCTATAGGTAGAAGTATGTATAAAGCTCTGTAGGTTGGAGATATGTCTGCAAGAGGAGCAGTGCCTACAAGGAAAGGTTTCAATCCTATTGGAATAAGTTTGTTGACTTGGGACAGACCCTTTACATAATATTCGTTTTAATTTTTTATTGTTCCTAAAAGTAAAGGCTGGAGCATCACCCACAATTGCTCTTATCTTTTCATCGCTGCCCAAGATTTTCCAGTTGTTCCTAATAATGTTGCATATATATCAAGTGTCGCTAGAATATTTCAAAATTACCCTTGTATGTGGATGGGCATCAATATTGCTTGCTGATATATTATTGTCATTCACATAAAAGAAGGGTTTTGCATGTGTTAGTCTCTTTTTCATTATTTCATTTGTCTGGTGTATGACCTCTTTGTGTTTATAACCTCTAGTATGAATTGTATGCCCAGAGAGGAAATCACCTCTTCAAAGTCCTGATCTTTTGTGTTCAATCTGGAGTTTCTTAACATTTGGCCTTTAAGGATGTTATTGTATATATGCCTTGGATGCATGCTGTTACGCATTAATAAACTGTACTTCTTGCAGGCTTTATTGAAAACAGCCATATTGAACATCCCCCTTTCGAGTTTTAATAGGACATCCAAGAATTCTATACTACTATCTGAGTGATGCATGGTATATCATAGAAAACTCCTAATGGTTTCAAAATATATAAGAAAGTTCTCCAGCATTTCAATCGTACCTACCCAAATGATGAAAACATTGTCCAAAAAATGCTTGTAGTATTTTATGTGTGGACTATAGACCTGGTTTTTCATCACATGTTCGTGCTCCCAGTATGCCAGGACTATATTTGCATAGCTATTCTCACAGTGGGTGCCCATAGCCACCCCCCATTTCTGTCAATCAATCCTCTCTTCGTACACAAAGACATTGTTTTCCAAGATAGTTCTTAGGAGCATACAGATTAAGCCAATTTTCTCCTTGGTGTACCCTTCTCTATCACTAAGAAATGAGTTATGTGTAATGAATGACCTTTAGTAATATATTGCCAATATGATGCTTTAGGTGTCCTCTTGTAAGTTAATAATTCTTTATATAGATTTGTAATAGCATTTTCCATGATATGATCTTTATATATAGTTCCATATAAGTAATTTATAAGTTTTGGTGTATCTTTAACTCATTAACCCCGAGTACCGTCACAGGACGCATCTATGGTTACATCTGAGTGCTCCCTGAGATGAGAGCTATTCTTGTACGTTACACCCCAGTGTCATCTGGCAGTGTGACTATGTTTACAAGCACAGTTTAACTCCACTGATGAAAACTAAATTGAAAAGGTACCTGAACTTTGTTAACTATCTTCTCAACTTTATTTTCACAGTGGAGTTAACTATAGTTTACATAAGAATTTTTAAAGAAAATCAGCTTTCTGTGGTTATCATTCACAGCTAGCCGATTTTCTCTGCACTGTAATTTAATTTGGCATACCTGTCCAAGTGATGAGGGCATACTGTATTTCTTCCTTTGGCTGCATTAATTCCCACCCCCCAAAAATATAAAAGATCTTATAAAGCCCTAATTTTAGTTACTTTTATAATAAATAAAAAACTTTAGACCGTATTGTTTCACTGGCCCCGGAAGTCATGTAAGCAGTTGCAGCCAATCAGATTCACGTAGTCATGGCCACCTCTTGGGTAACATCTCCCCTTACTCACCTCACAATTTTTTGTTGGGGGTAAATAAATAGGGGTTCCTGTAGCAGCATTGTTCCCTTTTTCTTTACAGACTTCTACAGGATTCCTCTTCACAGCAAACCATTCATTGTGAACCGTATCTCTAGAGTAACATCCTACCGAAGCTTCATGCAGCCCAAGGATTCAGCATTCAGACAGAACTAAGGTCAGAGGAAGTGAAATTTAGGTAAGCATGTAATTTTTTTTTATTTTTAGGTTAGCTTTTACCCTACTGACCTGTTTCAGCTGAATAATACTTGTTCTCTGTTCTGGGACTTCACTGTTCAACCTTATTTGTCCCTCATCTCTCACCTCACAACTGACATGGGGTAGTCGCCACCATGGGGCACCAGCATACTTCTTAATTGTACAGAGTTTTGCAGGTTATTTTCCGTTTATGTCCATTTTTTATAAAATTGTGGTTTTCTCTGCAGTAATTAATGATCGTACTGACAGACATTAGTTTCAGTCTTCATTCCTTTCAGAAAATTCATGCCAATGCTGAACCTGTTATTCTATCAACTTTCAGTGTAAAAAAAGTAAGACAGAAAAAAGTGTGCATGCGTGTGTGAGTATGTCTATCTTTCTGTGTGTGTGTGTGTGTGTGTGTGTGTGTGTGTGTGTGTGTGTGAGTGAATGAATGTATGTAAGCAGGAGAAACTGTGTGTTAGAGATTGAGTGAGAGTGAGAGTGAGAGTGGTGTTGTGTTTTTAACCCTTGGACACTTACAGTATTTTTTCTAAACCTTTAGAAATCTGCTTGTTGCATTTGTAGGAATCAGATTCCTACAGTTTACATTAGGCGCTAACCAGCTTCATAACAACTGCAAGTAGAATACAGTACAGTTGTGGACACTTAACATAAATGTAGATGTTTGAGTGTATTCACAGTTGCAGTCAATACATTATGGTAATCTGCTGGCAGGTTGCCCTCAGTCGACCTGATTAACAAAGTCTTGGGTCCTGCGTCAGTTGCTGTCCCTTCCTCCATGACATCAGGTCATCAGGGGGATAAAACATGCAGCCGACGTCATTACGTCAGTTTTTCTTGCCCCAGATGTCAGGTGCCCCCCAAATGGGGAGCTCTCTCTCTCTCTCTCTCTATATATATATATATATATATATATATATATATATATATATATATATATATAAAATTATAAACACAAAAATATACCTCCAAACAAAAGCAAATACACCAAAAAGGCTTTTAAGCATAATAAAAGAAAGAAGAGGTATAGTATTAGAAAAACAGGGGGCTGGAGGGAGGGTAACCAGGACTGCAACAGTGAATACACTCGAACATCTACATTTATGGTAAGTGGACACAACTGTACTATGTTCATCGTGTTTCGCTGTTGCAGTCATTACATTTGGGTAGATTCCCAAAGCTAAGGTTGGGAGGATGGATTTATACAGCATTAGGACCAGCTATAAAGCCCTGCAAAACAGCAGTGGCAAATTCAGCTCTGGATTTAGAGAAAATTGGTAAGTGATAATGCTCGGTGAAAGTATGAACTGAACTCCAGGTAGCAGCTTCTAGAATATCCCTGGTAGGAACACCTCTGAGAAAGGCTGCTGAAGTAGATGCAGCCCTGGTGGAATGAGATCTGATCCCCTGGGGGATAGATTTTCCATGGTGCTTATAACAGAAATTAATACAATGGCTTATCCATTTAGAAATGGTTTGTTTTGAAATAGCCTTCCCCTCTGCCCCTGCAGCAAATGCTACCAGCAGTTGTTCAGATTTTCTTTGAGATTTAGTCCTGTCCAAGTAGAAACTAAGTTGTCTGTGTACATCCAATGAATGCAGAATCCGCTCTCCCTTGTTCTGTGGATTGGGAAAGAAAGTTGGCAAATGAATGGACTGATTAAGAGCCACACTGGATACCACCTTGGGCATGAATGATGGATTGGTCTTGAGTGACACCCTGTCCGCATGAAAGATGATGAAAGGCTCCACTGCCATAAGGGCCTGTAATTCAGATATCCTTCTAGCTGAAGTGATTGCTAAAAGGAAGGCTGTTTTCCAGGAAAGAAATGTTAAGTCTGCAGTTGCAGCTGGCTCGAAAGGAGGTAGAGTGAGTTTCTCCAATATAAAGTTAAGGTCTCAGGCAGGGGTTGGACCTCTCCTGTGTGGTCTCAAATTTTTGGCCTCTCTGAGATACTGCTTTAGAAGAGGATGAGCGAAGATGGGGACCTGTGTTGTAATGAGCTGAAATGGCTGAGGCATGGATTTTTATGGAAGAAAAAGACAGGCCCTTATGAAGCATCTCAGTTAAGTATTTCAAAATCTGAGGTAAATTGGGCGCTGCTGTGCTCATCCCTTGAGATTGATTCCAGGCACAGAATGTTTTCCATTTGTCAGCATAATATTTTCTAGTACTAGGTCTTCTCGCCTCCAAAATTATATCCATCACAGGTTTGCTGAGGGGTGCTAAAGGTGAATTTAAGTGATTAGCCAGGCTGCAAGATTCAATGTTTGGAGCTGAGGGTGCAGAATTTGGTTCTCCTGCTAAGACAGTAAGGAAGGTGTCTGAGGCAGATGCCACGGAGAAATGTGTGACACACTGCACAGGAGTGGGTACCAGTGTTGGCGAGGCCAGTCTGGAGCAATCAAAATCATTCTTGGTTTGTCCTGTTTGACTTTTAGTAGGACTTTGGAGAGCAAAGGCAGAGGGGGAAAGGCATGGACGACAGAGCATCCACTTCCCAGGCTTTTTTGTGATGAGTTCTTGTGCAAAATTTGTCCAACTGGTAGTTCTGGGGTGAGGCAAAAAGATCTATGTATGGGCTCCCCCATTTGCATGTCAACATGTTGAAAATCCATGGTTGCAGTTTCCATTTGTGAGGGTCCATAAGATTTCTGCTTAGTTCGTCTGCCAGGACATTCTGCTTTCCTGGCAGGAATTGAGCTTGTAGTTGTACTTGGTAGCTCAAGGCCGTGTTCCACAATGCCATGGCTAGTCTGCAGAGGGGGGTAGGAATGTGTACCCCCCCTGCTTGTTTATGTACCACATAACTGTGGTGTTGTCTGTCTTTATCAGTAATTGTCCTGGATGAAGGTAGCCCTTGAAGGCTGTCAGTGCATTCTGTACAGCTAGCATTTCTTTTTGATTGATATGAAGGTGCATTTGATTTGGGCTCCATTTGCCCTGAATGCGCTTCCCTGCCAGATGAGCTCCCCCATGCATAGTCTGATGTGTCTGTAGTTAGGGTTTGGGCGGCAGGAGGTGGTGTGAATGGCAGTCCCTTGTTTTGATGGCAGGCCTCTGCCCACCATAGGAACTCTAAGCACAGGCAAGGTATGATAGGAATCATTGTTTCCAGGCTGTGACAATGTTGACTCCATAAACTTTTTAAGTACCACTGAAATTTCCTCATATGCAGTCTTGCATATGGAATTAGAAGAATGCATGAGACCATGAACCCCAAGGCTTGCAGTATTTGCCTTGCAGATAGCAGGGTTTTTGAGGCCACCTGTTTGAAGTATGTCACCAAATGAATTTGCTTTTCTGGCATAAGGAAAGCCATCTAGCCAGTTGTATTCAAGCTTGCACCCAGGAATGTAATTTTTTGAGAGGGTACCAGTTGAGATTTCTTTTAGTTTATGGTGTACCCTAGACAGGTTAGAAGTATTTTTACAAACGCCAGATGTTTTAGAAGAATGGCCTGGTATTCTGCCTGAATTAGACAATCATCCAGGTATGGATATATTTGAATATTTCTTTGCCTGCAAAATGCAATTACTGGAGCCAGTGAATACCCTGGGTGCAGTAGACAAGCCAAAGGGCAGTGCAGAGAACTGATAATGTGTGCAGCCTGCTTTGAAGCATAGGAATCTTCTGCAAGATTCCCTGGTTGGGATATGCAGGTAAGCCTCTTTTAAGTCAAGAGTTGCCAACCAGGCATCCTTGCCTAGCATAGGAAGTAACTGGTGAAGAGTCAGGATCTTGAATTTTGAAATGTCCAGAAAGGTGTTTAGAGTAGACAGGTCCAGAATTGGACGCCATGATTTGTCTTTTCTGGGTACCAGGAAAAGTCTGGAATAGAACCCTTGTCCCTTTTCCTCTTCTGGTACTAGCTGAATAGCCCCCATGTTTTGGAGGGAAAGTACTTGTTTCTGAGCCTCTGTCCACTGCTTTGGGGGCAGGTCTGGCCACCCGTTTGGAGTTGTCAGCATGTGGAAATGAAATCTGTATCCCTGGGACACTATATTTAAAACCCATTTGCCCTGGGTTATAAGTTGCCAGTTTCTTGAATGAAGAGCCAGTTTTCCCCCCAAAGGGGTGGCTAAGAGGAAAGTGCTTGGTAATTTCAAAGGGAAGTCATTGAGATTGTTTACCATAGGGTGGTGCCTTGTTGTTTCCAGACTTGGAAGTGGAAGCACCCCATTGCTTAGTTCTGAAAGTCCCTTGGGACTGAAACCTGGTAGTTTTGGAATGTCTGGGTTTGGCCGTAGTGGCTCTGGAAGGAGCTGGAAAGGACCAATTCTTAGTAGGTCAATGCCTACTAAATCTAGGAGGTTGCACTTGTAAGAAATCTTTCATAGTTTGCATAGATTTAGCTTTATCTTCTATCTTTTTTAGAACTTCTTCAGCCTTATTGCCAAATAAGCGGTCCTGCTGTAAAGGAGCATCCAAAAGTTTTGCTTTAACATGATCAGGCAGAGATTGCTCCTTAAGCCAAGCATACCTCCTAAGCACAGATCCAGTAACAGCAGCCCTGCAAGAGGCCTCTAAGGAATCAAAACCACATTGCAAAGTATGTTCGCCAACTTGTTCAGCTGAATGCAGTAAATCCTGCAAATCTTTATTCTCCACACAGTCAGAAATCAATATAATTTTCTGTTTAAGCAGTCCCATGATATGCTGTTGATATTTTAGCATATGGAATTGACAGTTTAAAGCCCTGATTGCTAAGGTTGCAGAAGTATAAACCTTTTTACCCCATCTATCCAGTGCCCTGGAGTCTCTATCAGAAGGGGTAGGATTTTTAGCAGTAGAAGCCTTAATGCCCTTGGGCCCCTGAGAAATGGTTTCAGGGTCCACAACAGGATTTTTGAAAAGGAATTTGTGGGACTCAGGAACCCTGTAGTACCTCTCTGGCTTGCTAGGGGCCAGAGGCAAGGAATCAGGGGCCATACTGGATTCTGAAAATACATCATCAACTATATCTAGTACAGGCAGTATAGCCAAAGGCCTATGCTGAGGAAGAAGAAGGAAATCCCTAAGCCTCTTTTTGGATTCAGAGAAATCCTGACTTTCCCAGTGGAAATGCTCCCTTAAAGTATGTAAAGTTTCCCCAAACAAGAAATCCTCAGGCAGAGAAGCAGAAGGAAAGGAATCCTCTGCATCAGAGTCCTCATAAGTAGGTATGGACAAATCCAGGTCATTAGAAGAATTAGAAGAAACAAGAGTCCTGTTCAGAAGAGCCATAGTCAAATTCAATCCTAGGCCTCTGGGGGGGTTGACTACCCCTGATTAGAGTAATTAAATCTTCAGCCATTTTGATAATTTGTTTTTTAGACATAGGGGCCTGAACATGTGGCCTGGGCGTCATTTTTTTAGACATAGATGGAGATTTAGGCCTTAGCACTGAAGTTGGAGTCGGTTTAATGTGCAAGTCTGTAGACCTGAATACACCCTCAGAAGTCAGTGCCTGCTCAGCAGCTCAGGACCCATCCAAGGTAGAGACATCCACGGATTCCATATGTGAAGTATCTCACGGCATACTGGACTCCGAATGGGTCTCAGATTATGTGTTTCAGAGTGAGTTTCATCAGTATATTCAACATTACATGCGTTTCCTAGATGATATTTTTATCGTTTGGGATGGAGGGGAAGACAAATTTAAGGAATTTATCGAATATATCAATAGTACAGTGGAATTTTTGAAATTCACTTATAAATATAGTGAAAAAGAAATAAATTATCTGGATGTAGGTTTGATTATAGATTATGCAAAAGGAACACTTTCTTCTAGTACATATAGGAAAACCACTTTCTCTAACACTTATTTAAACTACAAGAGTTGGCACCCTGACCATCAGAAAACATCCATAGTGAAGGGGCAGATGGTCAGGGCTGCTAGAATGGTTAATAACAGCAAAGAATTCTTGATGGAGTTGGATAACATTAAGAATATGTTTATTAAAAGAGACTATCATGCAGAATTAACCTTGTTAGGAATGAAATTATATTAAAAAGGAATGAAGGTGTCTATCAGCCAATTTTAAAATTGGACTTGAATGGTGTGGGAGATAACAAGAAGTTACAATTAAATGTCATAAGTAAAAATGAAATAGAGAATAAGGAAAGTTTATATTTTATTACAACATTTAATTATGACACAGAATTTGTAACTAAAGTAATAAGGAGGAATTGGGAATTATTAAAGTTGGATGAAAAGGTTAATATTAAAATGACTAAATTACCTATTAATGTTTACAGGAAAAACAAATCTTTCAAAAATTTGTTAGAGAGAGGTGCAAGTATTAATAGATTTTGTACACATAGGTCAAAAGGAAACTTTAAATGTGGTAGATGTAGCCTATGTAGCTACATTCTTACAACAGGTAATAAATTATTGGTGTTAGGGGATGAAGTTATATTAGTTCAAGGTCATTTCAATTGTTTACTAAAAATGTGGTTTATATGGCTAGATGCAGTGAATGTCCTGCATTTTATATCAGGGAAACTTGTAGGGCCGTGAGAGAGAGGATAGGAGAACATGTGCTTGATATAAGACATAAGAAGAATACTAATGCCTTATTCAGGCACATTAAAGAATATCCAAGACATAATTTTAAATTTTGTATTATTCAGCAAATTATCAAGGATGTCCAGGGATTCACTCTGGATGCTCATTTAGAATTATGTGAAATGAAATGGCAGTTAAGATTAGATGTCACCAGATTTTCTGGTATTAATGATAACATCAGTATCGCACCGCTATTAAAGTTAAGACATCTAAATGGATAATCATTCTTGTTGCTAATTTTACAATTGTAATTAATATGATAACTGATATGAATTTATAATAAATTATTTTAGCTTATTTTAGTATTAAATTCATATATTTTGATGGTTTTTATTCGACACAATAATATTCATCATGTATGTATTTTTTATAGATGTAATTAATGTTGTTTAATGTTTTTCGTCAGTGAATTTCATTTGGTAATATTGATTTAATATAATCTTTTTTAGATTGTAGAGTTTTTAACATAATTGTATAATAAGGTGTTCACCTATAATCAAGGGGTACCTGGCTTTTTAAATCTTTATTTTTAGTTTAATTAGTTAATGGATGTTATTAGCATATAAATAGAAGGAGTTGCCAAATATGAATTGTTCTGAAGAAGTCTTCAGTGGGGAGATGAAACCTAGGTTAACTTTGTTGGTGTTTTTAATAAATGTGCTAAAGAAGTTTGAGTATTGGAGCAGCTTGCTGTCTGTTATTTTTTGGTAGTAATTTGCAGTCTGTGTTTCCGAGGGCATCCCACCTTGTGTTTTCCTTCATGGTGTGGAATTACTGATTTGGAGAAATTTGGGTCTGAGTAGAGGCCTGCGAATCAGAAGTAGAGGGTATCAGGGGCTGCAAAAGCCCCTCACTGAGTACCAGCAAACTGGCAACTGGCTTAGGAGAAGCATTGCCGGTAGATTTGGACCTCAACAACCTGTCTCTATCTTTTTCTTTGCATTTTTTTCAGTATTCCGGTAGTCGGATGGCTAACCGATGTCATTTCTGGATAATTAAACCGAGAAGTGAAATATTTTGAAGCAGAAATGTACTGACGATGGATAGTGCACTGATTAAATAAAGCACAAAACCAAGAGCAAAGTACGTTGTGGTCAGGGCCTAGGCAAGGAATACTGTACAAATGAAAATCCTTATGAGGTATTTGCTTCCCACAAGTAATACAATTATTAACTTTTACTGACATTGGTAAGAAGCAAGAAAAAGTTTCCCCAACGGGGTACTTAGCTTTAAGTTGGAGACTTCGGTTCTGAAACTCGAAAATGAAAATTTCAGGAGTCAGACAACTGGCACTTGCAAACTGCTTCTGCTTCAGGCACCGCATGGCAAGAAAGACTGATGTAATGGTGTTGGCTGCATGTTTTATACCCCTGACGACCTGACGTCATCGAAGGAGGGGCAGTAACCGACGCAGGATCCAAGACTTTGTTAATCAGGTTGACTGAGGGCAACCTGCCAGCAGATTACCCAAATGTAATGACTGCAACAGTGAAACATGATAAACATCAGCATTTAACCGCTACTGCATTTCAGTAACAATCGTGCTCCATAATCCTTTGTGCACTTAGTTACTGCACTACATTTATTATCTCATTTCATGCAAAGGACAGAAAAGCTCATGCTCACTGTGTGGCTCATGTTTTGGTAAGGCACAGAGAAACTTGAGTGTACAGCGTGGTATAGCCATAGCTTTTAGAATTTTATGTTTTAAATAAATAAAGTTAGTATTCATGGTAATAGTGATAGGCTTTCTGTGGGATTTTTCTACATATGTGAGTTAACATACCTATCTGCATCAGGTATATGTAATTTTCCTCTTGGAGTCCTCATATCAATTATTGTTAGAGTTCATAAAGTTTGTGGAATTTAAAAGTATTTAAATACTAAGTTATTTTATGCAATAGTGTTGTACATCTTTTGTAGTTAGCATTTGCCTAACTCATCTACTTAGTTTTTCTGTTTTGTTTTTCATGCTCGCATTTATGAGTGTTTGTTGCTTTGTAATGTTTGAAAATCAAACCAGGAACACTGTTGTGCTAGATAATTAACTTATAATGTCTGATAAGAACACTAACATGGCATGTAAAGGGATTAGGTGCACCCCAAAAGATATCCATGGTTATGAAGAAATTAAGACATATGCAAGCATTAGTAGTTTTTCTTCAGGAAATCAACTTGCAAGATGGCCAAACTGAAGTAATCCTTTAGTACTGGGAAGGATGGGAAAATGTTAGTACCTGTAGAATAGCTAAAAGAAAAGTTTTTACTCTGATTCACCAACAGCTAGTGTAGACTTTATATAAAACTGCTAAGGACTGATAGGATAGGTGATTAATCTTAAAGATGTATTCCAGCAATGGGAAGCTTATACTGGGAAATGTTATGGTCTTACCAAAGACAATACTGCATATTTTAACAATAAATATGATGAGAGGACATAACTCAATATTAATCATAGGAAGGGATTTTAATATTGCACTTGACTCATTTACCTATGAGAAAACTGGACCACCTACATCCATGAGGCTTTTGGCTGGATTAACAAATGATATTGGGTTAATTGACATTTGGAGTTCCACAAACTCATCAGTTTGAGATTCTGCATGAGTGGAGGTTATGAAAGGAGTGGCCATTTGTTTATACTACTACTTTACCCATTGTGGCTTGGACAACCTAGTCTGTAGTGTGTACTACAACCGTGTCAGGCTATAGTGTGGTTAAACTAATTTTAAGTTATGATGGACTAGGTCACAATGCTAGAGGCTGGAACTTGAGTAATTTGCTGCTTAAATCAGGGTTCAAATCCTAGAAAGAACAAGTTATGTATTTTTAGCTTTGTTAACTAGGTAATTGTGTTGGATATAATATTGAAATATCAAAAATATAACTGTTAAAATGGATTTTAGTAGCATGATTTCAGACATTGCCAATAAAACAAAGGAATATTATAGTCTGACCTTGTCTTGCTACATGTTTTATCATGGATACAGCCTTGTCTGTGAGCTGCATGGATGAAGTCATGAGAAAGTGCAGAGTATGTTAGAATATACAAAGATGTAGCGGTATCAGCAGGCTGTGAATAATAATTGCATATTTCTACTGTTAATCAAGAATGTGAATTATGGTCGGAAGGATTTTTCCAGAATACCTTTCTTCCATGTACACACTGTCTCTATTTCTCCCATGTTTGTTAGTTTAGTTTAGATTTGCTGCCAATCTATTCTGAAAATAAATGTTTTTCCTCAAACTTCTTTCATGATGGATGTGATAAGAAACCTCTTATCAATGGTGTGCTCAGCCAGTTTTTCTAAAAGAACCTGTCGTTATTTCATCTGCCAGTCTCAAAAAGACAGATAAGGGGGAGAGAAAGCAGTGGAAAAACAGAAGGAAATGAGGTCCCAAATCGTCAACCTAGCCAGATTTGGGGGGCAGCAGGACATCATCTCAGAAAGAATGCATGTTGAAAAAATGAAACTGCAGTACAGCTACCAACTTCAGTTTTTTCATTATTAAATTCGTGAGCATATCACATTCCAAAGACATGCAGTAGGTGGATTGGACACTCTAAATTGGCCATAGAGGTGTGAGTGTGTTTGTGAGTGGTATGGATGAACTACCATGGCAGGGCTAGCCACCCAGCAGTGTAAAGTTTGGCTTGAGATGACTGTCACTATAACATTTAGTTTACATATTCATTCATGTATTGCATGCTGCAAATCTAGTAAGCCCAGCTGAGAATGTGAATTTTTTTCAGTAAAGATCTAGAAAGGTAAGAACATTTTCTAAACAGGTGCAATTATTTTGCTACTAAGGCAAGAACATTTTCTAAACATGCGCACTTCTTTTGCAGCTAATACTTGCACATTCATTTAGAGTAGCAAAGCTGTATTTGCAGTCACAATACAGTTGTCATGCAGATTAAAAATACAAGGGCAAAACATGCAGAAGGCAATTAGAAACTAGCTCCCTCAGATAATGGGGAAATAAGGGCAGATGCTAAATGTAGCCTGCACTTTCTAAAAAAGATTAGGATGCAATACTTTTTCAATGCCTGTTGGAGCCTGTTAAAGGCAAAAACTAGCATAATGGCTCAGTTTATCTGGGTATTTATTTCACCAATTTATTTAATTCTCCAATAAGCAGTGGAGAAAGCTACTCTACATGAATCATTTTCAGGATTAACCTCGGACTAGATTAAAGAATAGAAAAAGAACATTGACAGTTTTACAGTATGAGTGCAAATACTGGGTACACAATGGGAAGTTGAGATACTTTAAAGATAAATTAGATTCTTTCTGGCAAATTACTGGGATGATCTGAGGACTGAAGTCATAAAATGAAGATGTACATTTGTGTTTCAGACTTCATATCCTTTAGAAAAATGCAGGCTAAGACAAGGGGAATAAGATGGAGTAATATGCTATGGGAAACTGTGTCTGTGTGAAATGTTTACTGAATGTAGAAAGTATGAAAGTTGTATAGGACACAATTGTATTCAGTGATAAATACAGAGATGAATGAAGTGAAAAAAATCAAAACTAAAAAGAGGGATGCTCTCACTGAAAGATTAGCTGCTGTCTTAGGGAGTGTAAGCATTTATCATGGTAACATTCTCCTTGAGCAAAGTAATTCTGACAGGGATCAACCAAACTGTTGGGCAACACTTCAGGCTCTGTCATTGGTGTGTACAGTTTAGGTGGCAGGAAGGGCTCAGTGATATAAATGTTATATGCATGTTATTACTGCTTTTATACTAGTTCTGGCACTGATCGGCTCAGTATAGAAGGCACTATTTCTAACTTCTTCTGTTTGTGTGTACAGTTTAGGTGAGAGAAAGGGCTCAGTAATATATAACTGTTATGCTACTTTTATTGAATTACTCAGGTATTTTACTAAAAGATGGTAATGACTCAGTCTTACATTACAGCTGCACCAGGAATGTAATGAATGTCTTATTCAACAGGTTATGTGCAGCTGTTATCACCTTTATCTGAGCATGCAGAACATTGCTGTAACAGAATGTAAGTCATTATCACATTATTAATTTACAGTATGTGCAGTCAGTGTCTAACACTGAGTCATTATCACATGTCAGGTAAAACTCTTAGCAGCTGCCCCTGTTATTCACATTACTAAAAGTCATTATCACGTTGAAGAATGCACATGCCAGATTTTGGTTTCTGTCTATGTGGAGTCATGCATAACCCCCCACAAGTTTCTTTCTTTCATTTTTGGTAAATAACTTAGCACATTGACATGTTCCCTAGCAAAGTAATCCCTCATTTTGAAGACTGTAGTAGTACTTACAACATGGTAAAAAAAAACTGTATCTGTGTGCTGTACACATGTACAGATATCACAGTTTGTTTAGGACTTAAGTTATGAAAATTATGATATTTTTTCTTATTTTGGTAAATAACTTTGCTAGGGAACATGTCAATGTGCTAAGTAATCCCTCATTTTGAAGACTGTTTTGTATGTACAATATGGTAAATGAATGGTGTCTGTTTGCTGTACACATGTGCAGATATGACAGTTTGTTTAGGACTTAGGTTATTGAACTTATGATTTTTTTCATATTTTGCTTAATAACTTTGCAAGGGAGCATGTAATTGTGCCAAGTAATACCTCATTTTTAAGACAGTGCTAGTCCTTACAACATGATAAAAGAACTGTTTATTCGGTACACATGTACAAATATCACAGTTTGTTTAGGACTAAGGTTATGAAAATTATGATTTTTTTTCATATTTTGGTAAATAACTTTGCAAGGGAGCATGTCAGTTTGCTAAGTAATACCTCATTTTGAAGACAGTATTACTCTTTACAACAATGGTAAAAGAACTGTGTCTGCATGCTCTACACATGCACAGATATAACAGTTTGTTTAGTCTTGTAGGATTATGAAAATTATACATTTGCAATATTTCTCATTATTATGCCCATATCTTGCAAGGGAGCATGGTGACGACACAGATGATGCATCATTTTGAAGCTGACATTGAGCCACACAACTTGTACACTGATATGTAGCCTCTGTCTGTTACACGTGATGAGCTATTATGCTTTATTTATCAATTATGATAAATATAATATTAATCATATTTCTGTGAATATCTTTATTTATTTTATTATTTTATTTTATTTTATTTTATTTTACATTTGTTGACCAGGCTAGACTAGCTGGATACATGTCCATTTTCAGTAGAGGCCCGGGGAGAAAAGCTCCAAAGAACAGAGGTACATAAACAAAAAGATCAGCAGATCAAGTAATTATTATTACATTCATAGGCAAATAAAGCAAACAAGTAGGTTATACATCTTGTTTAAAAGAGATACAGACTTATGTAGATGGTCTAACATGGCTACATTGTGGACCCCTAAGGTTTTGGGTTGGGTAGAGGCTTAGGTGGGCCTTGGATGTTTGCTATTAGTCTGGATTAGAGCAAGGGCATAGCCATTGGGACTTTAGGAGATCTTTAAGGTGTTTTTTGAATTGGTGAAAAGAGGTCATGAGTCTCAGGTTGTTTGGGAGGGCATTCCAGGATTTACCAATGGAATTGGCATAGAGTGCTTCACCTCCCGAGTTGTTAGATTTAATGGTCTGTACTTGTAGACTTTTGGATGACCTGAGGGACGTAAGGTTGGAGTAGGGGGTAAGTATTTTGTTCAGTGAGGGGGTTTTGTCTGGATGGTTGATTGTTTTAAATGCCTCAGTGAGTTGGTTGAGTTTGAGAACATTGGGCAATTCTAACCATTCCAGATTCCTTAGATTTAGGCAATGATGGGTGCGATAGGGCATTCCTGTTATGAATCTGGCTATATGGTTATAGGTTGTAGATAGTTTATTGAGCTCTCTCTTGTTAAGGAAGGATCTCCATAATGGAGCATCACATAATAGGTTCATAGGTTACTACTAGGCTAACTGCCATTGTGGGCCATTCCAAGCCTAGCAAATTACCCCATGTGAGAATCAAACCCTGTACCTTGAGTCTGTAAGGTAACCACCTTAACCATTATGCCATCCTCCCACTAATAATAGTTAAGGTATCATATCAGACATTCATTCAAACAAATTAATTACAAATTGTATGGGTCTGCATGGTACATTCACTAAGATATTGTGATTTGTTTTTACCAAAATTATAACAAATATGCACAATATCAGCATTCACTGGCAGATATTTTATGACTTAGAAACACACTATCAGCATTTATACTGCTGGAAAGATCAGTGTCTGCTGAACAACTTTCATGTTTACATTTTTGTGTCTAGTTCCTATGGTTAAAGAGTTGTGAACATTTGTTTTATGTGTGGTCTTACAAATCTATTATCTGAAAATAAGCTCAGGCTGCACTGTTGTTCCTATGGTGGAAGTATGCAGGAAGCATTTACTGAGCTGCTCTGGAGTGAATGAGTTAAGGGGGGGGGGGATGTGAAGCCACAGTAATGTCAGGATATAAGAAAAGCAGTTGTGATAATGCCTGGTGTGATGCCTGTGCCCTGGCCCAGCAATCAAGGAGCCTCAATCCTCACCACTAACACCAGTGAGGGGTGTTTCATATAGGAGGAAAGGATAAGAAATACACACAGTAAGGTGCAGGTTCCCCTAAGACAACACAAAGATCACAGTCAGTCAGGGGCTGGTCGCTTCCTTGCTCTCCTGGTCCCCAGTAAGACTGCCCACTGGCACAGCTATAGGGTCCAGATCTCAGCCTAGTGGGCAAGCTAAAACCTCCAGCACCCTCTCTCTGTCCAACTAGTGCTTCATGTCCCTGCCCAAGTAGCTGACACACACACACACACACACACACACACACACACACACACACACACACACACACACACACACACACACACACACTTTGAGAAGAGTTTATACAACCACACATACACTCCTGGGAAAGGCTGGCACAGGTTCTCCAGCTGTGCCCCATTTTCCCAGGCTATATGGTAGTACCAGCTGTCACCACCCACTAATATTTATCACCTACTCAAAGGCCCATAAAAGGGTGTCCAATTATTACCGGGCAATATTATTATCCAATTGGTAGTATAGCCCAGGGCTAAAGCTATTAGAGTGGCTTTGTACAATTTTACCAAAGGCATGCAAGTACCCTAAAGAGCTTAAATTATCTCTACAAAAACAGCCAGAGTTGAAAAAGTTTAAAAATATTTAATAACAAATAGTCAAAACACAAGACAATACTTTTTACTACACAGTACTAGTCAAGAGTTCAGAGATCACAGAGAAATATTTAAAATAATTCAGTAGTACAGTTCTGACATCACAGAAAATTACTTAGTCTAATCTTTTCTAGTTATTTCTAAGAGAAAACACAAGTCTAAGATAAACTTACATATAGAGTAAAGGCAGTGCTGAGTTGGATGGTCAAGACAAAAATGCTTAATGCTCTCTGACTCTCACTGTTTTTAAAATCACATTCCTGGTTCACATTACATCTATCGTCACACTTCCCTGGGTTCCCAGGCTAACAGAAACTACATTTATTTTCCTCACCTCTGGGCAGAAACCAGAGCAAAAAAGGACATTTATTCATGCAAATTCTGGCCTTAAAACAATAACAAGAATTCCTTCATCTAGACTGGCCAGAGCCATGTTTACATCAAAGGGTCACAACATGCTTTACTTGGTCTGCAGAGTGCACTGTTGTTACATTATTTTCCAGTTCCACATGTAACACTATTTTTATAATTTAAGACAACAAGCCTGTGGTTTACATTAATATTTACAGATGACAGAATATCTCCAAAATTCTGTCTGGCTAGGCTGGCATTCTTCATCTATCTTCACCCAATCTTCACACCTGGCTAAATGAAACAGTACGCATTTTTCCCCGCTACTAATCTGCAGTTTGTGACCACATAGTAAAAAACTGGAATTTTGTTTTTTTTTTCTGAATGTCAGAATACAGAGAAGGACTGTGAAATGTGATAACAAGCATGAAAAAAATAGTGAAATGCAATGGCCACAAAGACTTATCTTTAAGATAAAAATGTAAGTCGGTGTTGATGAGTTCTGACAAACTCTGTTGGTTGTTACAATGAGTAAATAAATGGTTTTACTATGTCTTTCTCCAGCAACAGGAAGATGATATCCTAGACACTTGGGGGTTGGGAAATCATGCTATATAACTGTATGTTATGACATGGTGATGCTATCTTTTCTTGTCTGTGTGGAACCATCTAGGAATATTAACTATTTATTTATTTAGGATCAGTATGCTTGTAGTAATCAAACCAGGGAGCTTAGATATCCCATCTCCACCCAGATATCCAAGATTAACAAAGGTTAAACACCATTTAAGAGCTTAGGTTTTTCTGTATGCACACTACCTATGTTTATTGCCTTTTTTAAAAATTCTTCTTGGGTTTGTCAGCCTATGTATATTTTACTTTGTATATGCACTGCTTTCTCTATTATGTAAGTAAAGCCAATGTATTACTCTTTAAGCGCTTGCACCTGATATTTATTTACTAAAAACATATTTATCTACTGTTGATTATCTGTGAAAGGGGTAACCATTATTTACACTGCTGGGTAGCAAATTGTATGATACCTGTCTTACATTACACTGACAGGACAATTATCAGTGAAAGAAATATCAATAGATGTATTTCATATTTGGCTTGATTTTGAACCAATTGGTGAGTGAAGGTTTCTGGCCCTAAAATTCAGAGTTATCGCAGTAATACCTTGTCAGGAAGAAAGCCATTGGGAACTGAAGATTTCTGCCTGCCTTCCCTGGGATTTTTGTGTGTGTGTGTGTGTGTGTGTGTGTGTGTGTGTGTGTGTGTGTGTGTGTGTGCGCGCGCGAGTGTGTGTGTGTAAATAATACTTTCTGTGAAAGACAGTTACCATTGATACAGTGGCAGTGGATGACACTGGTTCATAGAGAGACAGGTGAAAGACTCATCTCTGTAATTCTGGATGTAGAAGTTGGAATACAATCTCCAGGACATCAGTGCATACTCCCTTTATGCTCCTGCAGCAAGGTTGTACTTTGAAAACTAGTAGTAAAACAGATTTATGTACACTTTCTTGCCATTTGTTCATTCCTTGGGGGCAGTAGTTACAGGTCACGTCCACATTTGATGTCATGTGCCATGTATCCTTCACATTTGATTGGCATTGGTGGGATTCAAATTCCCATCAGTGCCAATCCAGTGCCATACTACCCATGGACTTCATATAATTTTGTAAATTATAAATGGACAAGCTTAATGTAGCTAGCCCTTTTATTTAAAGGAGCAGCAATTAAATCCACTAAACTATTGATAAGCTGGAGTCCCTTTGACTGGATCTACTTTCTTTGGAATGCTGTTTTCCATCAGTTCTAAAGTGAGACATTGCTCCCTCTTTCCACTTGAATGGACATTTGATAGTCCTCTTGCAAATGCTTTGAGAAAATATATTTTGCTAGCTTTCTCAGTCAGAAAAAATAATGATGTTGTTGCCTCCCTTTGACATAAGGAGCTACATTCAATTTATGTTTGCAAATATCTTATATAGATGGAGCTCATTTATTTTTCCTCATGTTGAAAGTGACGTTATTACAAAACCTAATTTTGCAAAAGCACTGTAGTGGTAAGACCAACTTTACTACCAATTTTCAGTGTCTCCAAATCTTTTGGGTTTCTAATACCATGATGGGAATGGACCCCATTCCTAAGTCAAAGTACGATTAAAGTTCATGAAATTAGTATAGTTCCGATCTTTGATGTCACCCAGAAGTTCTCTTTGCAGCACCCATAATGTGCCCAGTAGTAACTCCTTCTGCAATTTATATGGATTACATGCATAGGTAACATATCTAAATATGGTTGTAGATTCTTTTTTATAAGACCCTTTGCTCCTACTACTATTGGGACTGTCTGGGTATCTTTCTTCCACATTGCTCTTGTTTCTGCCTGCAGATCTTGATATTTTATGACTTTGTGTCTCTCTGTATGCAAGACACTGTAGTCACTGGGTGTGACAATTTCAATGATCAATGCTACTTTTGTTTTCTTTTTATGGACCACTATATCCGGTTTTCCAGCATCTATCTTTTGAACTGTTGGTAATGGGTGATTCCATGTGATATATACTTCATTATTTCCTATGATGCTTTGTGGCTCATGTTTCCAGTGTTTTTCAGCCACTTCAGTGCCATAATGTTTGCACAATCCCCAGTGCAACAATCTTGCCACATTATTATGCCTTTCAGTATACAGTCCTTCTGCCATTAGTATGTTACAACCAGCAAAGAGGTGTGCGACTGTTTCCAATTCAGTTTTACAAAACTTACATTTGTCTGTTTCTCCCACATGCTCAATGGACTTTGTAAACTAACATGTATGCAGCACACTGTCTTGGGCCACCAATATTAACCTTTCATCTCTTGGTTTGAATTTGCCTCTCCTTAACTATTCCTGCGTTCATTCCTGATCAACATGAGGTTCTTCTAGAAGTTTTCTATACTTGCAACTATATTTATGCAATTTCCACATTTCTTGCCTTCTCATCTTGTCCTTCACCTTATATTCTTTCTTTTGTTTTTTAGCACATTCAGTTGCTGCCTGATTTTTATCTACTTCTGGTTTGATTTCCATTCCTGCTTGACACCAATATGCTTCTGCTAGATTAAGCAGAGAAGTCAGCCTAGATTTATTCTCCTCATGTTTCAAAACTTTCACTACGTTTGGGTCTTGTGAGGTCAGCAGACTTGTGTGGAGTCCCATAATTCCAGATGTATACATGTGATCAAGTTCAAGAAGGCCCATCCCTACTTCAGAACAGGAAATATATAATCTTAGTATGCACTGATTTTTATATATCATTTGGTGAGATGAAGCATCCATCTTGTTTTCCTATCTAATCTATCCAACATGTTTTGGGGCCAGTCAATCACTCCAAAACTGTAAGTTAGGACAGGCAGAGCAAATTGGTTTATAGCCTAGAGTTTGTTTCTAGATGTCAATGCTGTTTTCAGGATTGATTTAAGTCTTCTAAAGTATTCCTTACTAAGTTTTATTCACATTTGTTCATGCTTTATTGTTGATCCTTCATGAATTCCCAAATATATTGAGGCAGTCCTTGTAGAACATATCCAAGGAGGTACAGCTCAAGTCACTGGCACCCACTTGTACTATGACAGAGTCATATGTGTACTTGTTGTTCAAGTACTTGATTGTGTATGTCTTTTCTGATGGATCCTGGCACCAGACAGGACACTATCCATAACACTTTCCTTGCTCAGCCTGATAAGAAGTACATCTGTGGCCTTACAATAGAGTCACCTATAACTAGAATGTTTGGTTTAGTAGCTGCCTGCCTTATGGCATCAGCATGCATGACTCTGGGACTTGTTGCATTATATGAGGTGGTAGGTATAACAGGAGGATAGTGTTGTTGAATGTACTTTCTACATGTGTTGCATTGTGGAGATCTTTGAGGTTTTGGCAAGTTAATCTTTAAAACCTCAGCATGTGAAAAATTATGCGTAGGATGATTACAGTGAGGTGTGATGTCTTATGTACTGCTAATGGCCGTGATGTCTAAGTTGTGCCCAAAGAGTTCAACCTTGGTCTCATCAGAACATAACACACTTTCCCACATGCTTTTGGGAGACTTGATGTATTGTTTTGCAAATTTTACCTGGGCTTGGATGTTTTTCTGTGTAAGAAAAGGCTTCTGTCTTGCAACCCTACCCCATAGTCCAGACAAATGGAGAATACGGGAGATCGGTGTCACATGTAGTACACAACCAGTACTTGCTAGAAATTCCTACAGCTCCTTCAGTGTTGCTGTACGTCTCTTGGCAGCCTCCCTGACCAGTTTTCTTCTTGTCTGTTCATCAGTTTTGGAGGGATGTCCAGTTCTTTGCAACATTACTGTTGTCCCATATTTTCTCCACTTTTTGACTGCCTTCACTGTGTCCCATGGTATATCCAGTGCTCAGTAAGAGATAAGTGCTGTATTACTTTGACTGAATTACTCTGGTCTTTGCCCTAACAGATGGTAATGACTATTTCTTATATTACACCTGTACTAGGAATATAATACATGTCTACTCAACAGATAATGTGATGCAATTTTCCACCTGCACATATGTGGATCATTTCTGAATGTTTCATTTTGGTGCTTGTACATACCAGGAAATGTTACTGAACAGTTGTGTTGGGGAAATGTTTCATTCTGGTGACTGTGCATATATTATATTGAAGGGTCGCTTGGGTAAATGCTTCATTTTGGTGGTTGTACATACTAGGAAATGTTACAGATGTTTCATTTAGGGAAGTGTTTAATTTTGGACATTGTACATACCTCAACATTCTACTGAAGGGGTTGCTTGGGTGAAGTGCTCATGCTGGTGGTTGCACGTACTAGGAAATGTTACTGAGGGCTTGTTTGGGTAAACATTTAGTTTTGGTGCATGTATACCTGGACATACTAATGAGGATGTTGCTAGGGGAAATAATTCATTGTGTATCAGGGAAGTGCTTGTGCATACATGGCCTCACTGCTGAAGTGACTGCTGGCCAAAATAGTTTACTGTGTCATTTTGGTGTTTGTGCATACAGATTGTGAACAACTGCAGGGGTTACTGTGGACATATAGAAATTAAGTCTGCAAATTACATGGGGTTAAATTACTGAGAATACAGCACAGAAAAGTAAATGCAGTGTAATATGCCAGCATATAAGACATCAGACACACCAGTGACTAATTAATAGCATAATGTAAAGTAAGCAATTAAAGACAAGAAATCACTTCTGCTTGTATTATTCTATTTCTATTCCATTGCTGCTTATACTCAGTAGTTGCCTGAGTGAGGTAAAGGTTATCACTTGCTGAATACTACCAGCATGCAGCTAATGTATATTTTGGGCAATTTTCCACGCATTGTCAGTCATGTGTGGAAATTAGGTGGGAGGAGGAAAGGCATCCAAGTGTTATACTATTTCTACTGAATTATAATGTTATACAATTTCTACTGAAGTATAATGAATGCATCTGCACTCCACATCAACATTTATTAGGACATGCTAATGCAAAACGTGTGTGTGTGTGTGTGTGTGTGTGTGTGTGTGTGTGTGTGTGTGTGTGTGTGTGTGTGTGTATGTATATATATATATATATATATATATATATATATATATATATATATACATATATGTATGTATGTATGTCTATATATATATATATATATATATATATATATATATATATATGTGTGTGTGTGTGTGTGTGTGTGTATATACATATATGCATGCAAACATACATACACACACATACACATAAACATGTGCATATGTATGTATGCAGTAAATAATGTAAACCATTGCGAGCACATTCAACTAGAGCGAAGGCGACCTCTGCAGCATTTCATTCTAGACTGTCCATGGACAAGATATGTGCAGCCGCAACTTGGGCTTTTTTTATTCTTTGTCAACTACCTACTATACCAACCACCTGATTTTTTTCTTCTTTTCTGTCAGTGTGCAGTCCTGCAGAATTGATGCCCCAATTCTTTTCCTTCATTGATCTTTATTTTTGTTAGTAAGATACCGATGCAACTAATGTTATGTTGTTCATATCTTTGTGAATTAATCTAACTGAAACTCATACGATGAAATAGTTTCATGTCTCCAACAATCAGTACATACTTCCTGTTGTGCTGCTTTCCAGCTGACTCTGTGCAGGTGAGTAACATAATATTGTTCTATACTTTTGTGTTTTTCAGCTCTGCACTCACCTGTAAGACATCACACCCCTCAGTGAAGATGCCATCAGCTCAGAATTCAAACAACATTTACTTGGATGAGGATAATAATTCTGATGATAGTACTATTGGGTCTGAAATGGAAATGGACCTTGATTCATGATGAAAAGCAAGCCAGAGTGAAGATGAAGATTATGACACCAATGTTCACATTCCACTGGCATGTCTCCATGAGAAGGCCATTACTGCTGATAAAGATGATGCCCTTGTCCCAGCCATTTCTGACAGACCCCTACGCTGTGCCACCCCAGACCTACCCACTGTTGATAAAACTGACCACGACAGTGAGGATGATGTGCCACTTGCCTAAGGAATGGTGGTACGCACAATAGTGGTCATCAGCTTCAATCTGATTTTGCCACGGACAATGACTTGCCTCTATCTGAGTTAAGGCAAGGAGATGACTTAATTGACGGACCTTTGGAGTCTTCCACAGTCCAGACTAGGTCAAGTGCTGACAAGAAGGTGGATATGCCTCCAACTGTACATGAGTTCAGGAGTAGTCCACAGCAGGTTGATTTGGATGGAGAAAGTCCAGTGGATCTGAGCCAAAGTAGCTCCTTGTCAAGCAAGGATCTGACTGTGCCGCAGCATGGGATGTCTGTGAGTACTCCATGCAGAAGTGCATGCAAACCAGTGGGTACTAAAACTGATCATAGCGGACCATCTATGAACCATCTCGGAGTTTCCATTCCAAAGTGTGCGAGGCTACCCAAAAAGTTACGGCGAGCATGCCCACCGGGTAACATCTCATGGGAGAAATGCCTGACACCAGTTCGCATTGATGACTGTGTGTCCGGTCGGCCCAGTAACCAACCTGAACTCAGACAGCACAGAGATGGACTTCCTCAATTTGATGTTCCCAGAGGAACTGTACTCACTTTTTGCCGATTAAACTAACTGCTGTGCTGCACAGAGCCAGGCTGCAGCAGGCAAGGTTAATAAGCAGTAGAGTCCGGTTTGTCCTGGAGACATATGCCCATTTCTTGGTGTCAGAATATGCAAGTCTGTTGTACATGTTCCTGAATACAGGCAATACTGGGAAACACATCATGTATATGGTCATTTCCCAAAAGCTGAGTACATGACCTGAGAGATGTTTGAAAAAAAATCAGCAGTATTTCCACTGCAATGAAAAACACCTCAAACTGCCACAGGGCTCTGTGGGTCATGACAAGCTACATCATGTACAGCCAATACTGGATGTCATACTTCATGCATGTAGGACACAGTATAATGTGCATCATGAGGTGGCAGTAGATAAAGCCATGGTTGGCTTCCATGGACGTTTGACATTCAGACAGTTTATGCCTGGCAAGCCGGAGAGGTATGGCATTAAGGTATGGGTGCTGGCTGTCTCACACAATGGGTATGTGCGTGAATTCCAGGTATACACTAGAAAGGCAGAGCAGACCACAGAGGTTGGACTGGCACACCGAGTTGTGGTTGACCTAACATGGGGGCTGATTGGAAAGAAGCATCACATTTACTTTGACAACTTCTTCAGCTCTGTCCCTCTGGCACAGCAACTGCTGTAAGATGGTCTGTACTGCTTCAGAACCATGCACACTAATAGGTCAGGATGGCCTGTAACATTCAACAGACAGGCCATTGGTAAAGCACCTCGAGGGTTATGCAAGCAGTTGCAGAGTGGACCACTGCTTGCAACTGAATGGAAGGATAGCAACCCAATATTTATGCTGTCAACTAATAGTAACCCAACCTTGGCAGTCTCAAGCACACGCAGGAGACAGCACAATGGAACAAAATCTTCAGTGCCATATCCACCAGTTGTAAACATGTACAACACATACATGAATGGGGTGGACCGAGTTGATCAGCTCAGGATGCAGTATCCAACTGCACAAAAGGCAAGAAAATGGTGGCTGTACTTGTTCTGGTTCCTATGGGATGTGGCCATAGTGAATGCTTACATTTTATTCCATGAGAGTTACAGCCACTGGCAGCTGTCACGTTCTGGATGTGTTATTTCAGTGACACAGTTGCAATTTAGAAGAAACCTAGGCATGCACCGCCTGGCCACCTACAAGAAAAGGAAAAGATGCATTGAGATTAGTGTCCCAGAGGCCATGAGCCAATTTGCACAAGGCTCACACTTCCCAGTGAAATGGCAGAAGTCAAGATGCAAACACTGTGCCAGCAAGGGTAAGCATGCTGAACCATCATGGGGATTCCCAACCTGCAAGATTAACCTGTGTGTTGAATGCTTTGGTGAGTACCATGGCTATAAGGGTCTAGCAGATTGCTGACAGCAGTAAGATGTACAGTACACACTGTACAACATTAACTTGTGCCTAGGCTGCTGAGTGCATCAGTGTGTGTCATACCCAACCACTGTGGATCTCATGATCGACCTGGATGGCTGTTGGGAACTTGGAGACTCTTCAGCTCAGTCCCATAATGCTGCTGTCCTAGGTAAGCATGGCCTCATGGGTGCCACTGTGATGCAGTGTTTCCCTCCGGAAAAGGGCACATGCAAAATGACAAAGCCTGGTTCAGTCTTGGTCTTTTCTCACGTTGTCTTGGTTTCACTCTCCACTCAGTCCCCCTCCCTTTTGGTGTAGTAAATGTATGTAGGTCAGGTCAAGAGGCTTTACATTAGCTCTCCCCTTTGACTCCTTATGGACATTGCTGAAAGGACACATGTAAATGGAAAAGGCAGAGGTAAGGCAGAGTGCTGGAATTGCATGCAATCAGGAGCCATTGCTGCTACCAGCAGTGTGAGTGGGCAGCCAGCACAGGTATGGGACACTTCAGATGCCCGCCAGCTGAAGACCCATGCCTGTCCTCACCATATTAGTGTAGTGGTGATCCTTACCCTGCTTTTTCTCTTTACATGTGCCCTGCCTGTAGCCCCTTGTCAGTTTCCACCCATGCAGTATTTCAGCTAAGGTACGAATGTATCTTCTGATGGTGTCTGCATCAGTGGGCAGCACACGTAGACACCATGACTGTTAGGATCATCCTGGATGGCAGTGGGGAACTTGGAGACTCTTCAGCTCAGTCCCATAATGCTGCTGTCCTAGGTAAGCATGGCCTCATGGGTGCCACTGTGATGCAGTGTTTCCCTCCAGAAAAGGGCACATGCAAAATGACAAAGCCTGGTTCAGTCTTGGTCTTTTCTCACGTTGTCTTGGTTTCACTCTCCACTCAGTCCCCCTCCCTTTTGGTGTAGTAAATGTATGTAGGTCAGATCAAGAGGCTTTACATTAGCTCTCTCCTTTGACTCCTTATGGACATTGCTGAAAGGACACATGTAAATGGAAAAGGCAGAGGTAAGGCAGAGTGCTGGCATTGCATGCAATCAGGAGCCATTGCTGCTACCAGCAGTGTGAGAGGGCAGCCAGCACAGGTATGGGACACTTCAGATGCCCACCAGCTGAAGACCCATGCCTGTCCTCACCATATTAGTGTAGTGGTGATCCTTACCCTGCTTTTTCTCTTTACATGTGCCCTGCCTGTAGCCCCTTGTCAGTTTCCACCCATGCAGTATTTCAGCTAAGGTACGAATGTATCTTCTGATGGTGTCTGCATCAGTAGGCAGCACACGTAGACACCATGACTGTTAGGATCATCCTGGATGGCAGTGGGGAACTTGGAGACTCTTCAGCTCAGTCCCACTGGGCTACATTCCATGATATGCACGGTTTCATCGGTGTCACTATGATGCCTTCAGTCCCTCCCCGAAAGGCCACCTCTAAAAAGAAAGAGTCTAGGTACATCTTTTTCCTTTGCAATGTGGCCTTTCACTCTCCGTCTACTCTGGTACAGTAAATGTATGTAGGTCAGGGCAGCAAATAGTAAATTACTTCCGTCCTTGAGCCCTTAGGTCCATTGCTGAATGGACACGTAAAGAGAAAAGGCAGAGGTAAGGCAGACTGCTGACACTGAAGGAGGTCATGAGACAGTAGTGGGCAGCCAGCACAGGTATGGGACACTTCAGATGCCCATAAGCTGAGGCCTCATGCCTGTCCTTGGCATATTAGTGGAGTGGCGGTCCTTACCCTGCTTTTTCTCTTTACATGTGCCCTTTCTGTAGCCCCTTGTCAGCTTCCACCTGTGCAGTATTTCAGCTAAGGTAAGATAAGAATGTATCTTCTGATGGTGTGTACATCAGTGGGCAGCACATGTAGACACTATGACTGTTAGGATCATCCTTGATGGCAGTGGGGGAACTTGGAGACTCTTCAGCTCAGTCCCACTGGGCTGCTTTCCAGGATATGCATGGTTTCACAGGTGCCACTATGATGCCTTCAGTCCCTCCTCAAAAGGCCACCTGCAAAAAGAAAGAGTCTAGGTACGTCTTTTTCCTTTGCAATGTGGCCTTTCACTCTCCCTCCACTCTGGTATAGTAAATGTATGTAGGTCAGGGCAGCAAATAGCAAATTACTTCCATCCTTGAGCCCTTAGGTCCATTGCTGAATGGACATATGTAAAGAAAAAAGGCAGAGGTAAGGCAGACTGCTAACACTGAAGGAGGTCTTGAGACAGCAGTGGTATTAGCAGGCTTAGTGGGCAGCCAACACGGGTATGGGACATTTCAGATGCCCACCAGCTGAAGCCCCATGCCTGTTCTCAGCATATTAGTGGGGTGGCAGTCCTTACCCTGCTTTTTCTTTTTACATGTGCCCTTTCTGTTCCTCCTCGTCAGTCACTGTGTGAAATTTGGTGTTTTCAGGGCTGGTAGGCATGTGCCTCGGCATCGTCATCACTGGTTATGTACCTTATCAAAAGAATAATGCCACTGTGGAAAGGAGTGAAGATTTGGATGAGCAAACCAGGTAATCACATTGATATACATATATTTGTAGTCTTCCAATACATCTCTCAAACTTCAGTAGTAACCTGTCTGCATTTCTTTCCTATGCAGGTGCACCCACCTTGTGTCAGTGACATGGCTTCATGAGCAGGAGAATTACAAGTGAGAGTGTGGGTGTGTGGCCATTCCTACATTCACTGGGCTGCCAGCCATGCCTCCAGAAGTCAAAACCACTACAACTTGAGCTTCCCCACAGCTAGTGTGAAGGTATACTGGATTGCAAGAAGAGGTATGCATTGGGGCGGACTCCTGCAGTTGTGGGAAGAGAAGTGTTTGATCTACCCTGAACCTGACATCCTTGTGCTGCACATTGGAGGGAATGATGTCATCACTCACCCATTCGGAAGGCTACGGTTTGAACTCAGAACAATTTTTGAACAACTGCACTTGTGGTGGCCACGTTGTCATTTTGTGTGGTCTGACATAATTCCTCGCCACATATGGAAAACAGCAAACAGTCAACAGGCAGCGCACAAGGCCAGCCATTTACAGAATGGGTTCATGCATGGCTTGATGCACAGGGTTGGTGGATCAACAATTTGCCATGACAGCATCTTCGCAGAAGATGTTCACCTTTTCCGAAGCGATGCCGTTCACCTAACTGAGGATGGGATTACATTATTCTTGACTGACCATCACAATGGTGTGTTGACAGCTATGCACAATATATTGGTAACATGTAGCTAGTGAAAACGAATGGACAACAGCCATGACCAAGTTGGACCAGTATGGTAAGAAACTCTATAGTTATATTTTATGAACACCATTGTCATTACTTACAACACAGGAAAAGAACTGCTAGGGAACTTGTACACATGCTGAGTAACACTTCATATTCAGATTGTCATAGAACTAGCTGTATGCTGTGCGCAGGTAGAGATAACTATTTGATTATGAATTGTGTTATGTAAATTATTTTTTTCTTAGTTTGGCAAGTAACTGTGACAGAGAGATGGTGAACATGCTGAGTAAGAACAACTGTTTGATAAGGTTACCACGTAGAAGAGAATGTCAATACCTATCCTGCACACACATCACAGTTTGGTTACAGTTATGGTTATGAGAGTTATGACTTCTTTTCCTATTGCGCTAAATAACTTTGTCAGGGAACATGTCATCAGGTTAAGTAATACCTCATTTTGAAAGCAGTATTATTAGTTACAGGATGGAAAAAGAACTGTGTCTGTGTGCTGGACAAATGTACAGATAGCACATTATGTTAAGGACTTCTGTTATGAGAATTATGACATTGGTTCATATTTGAATAACTTTGTCAGGGAACATGTCAGCATGCTAAGTAGTAGTTCATTTTGAAGACACTATCAGCACTTGCAATATATAAAAATGTTCAGGATATCACAGTTTGTTTGGGACCATGGTTATGAGAATTATGATATTTTTTCATATTTCGCTAAATAACGTTATCAGGGAACATGTCATCAGGGTAAGTAATACCTTATTTTGAAGCCAGTATTAGTAGTTACAGGATGGCAAAAGAGGTGTGCTGTATGCAGGCAACTGTACAGCTATCATATTTTGTTTAGGACTTTGGTTATGGAAATTATGATTTTTTTCATATTTTGGTAAATAAATTTGCTAGGGAGCATGTAATTGTGCCAAGTTATACCTCATTTTGAAGATGGTATTAGTCCTTACAACATGATAAAATAATTGTGTATGTATTCTGTACACATGTACAGCTATCATACTTTATTTAGGTCTTAGGTTTTGGAAATTATGATTTTATTTAATATTTTGGTAAATGACTTTGCCAGGGAACATACACACATGCCAAATGATACCTCATTTTGAAGACAGTGTTACTCCTTACAACATGATAAAATAACTGTGTCTATATGCTGTACATATATACAGATATCAAATTTTGTTTAGGACTTAGGCTATGAAAATTATGATTTTTTTCATATTTTGGTAAATAACTTTGCAAGAGAACATGTCAAAGAACTAAGTAATACCTCATTTTGAAGACAGTATTAATAATTACAACATGGTAAAAGAACTCTGCCTGTATGCTGTACACATGTACAGATATCAAAGTTTGTTTAGGACTTAGTTTATGGAAATTATGATTTTTTACATATTTTGCTAAATAACTTTGCAATGGAGCATCTCAGTGACCCAAGTAATACCACATTTTGAAGACAGTATTACTCCTTACAACATGGTGAAAGAACTGTGTCTGTATGCTGTACGCATGCACAGATATCACTGTTTGTTTAGCCTTGTAGGATTATGAAAATTATACATTTGTAATATTTCTCATTATTATGCCCATATCTTTGCAAGGGAACATGGCGACGGCACAAATGAGGCATCATTTTGTAGCTGACATTGAGCCATACAACTTGTACAAAGATATGTAGTCTCTATCTGTTAGAGGTGATGAGATATTATGCTTTGTTTATCAGTTATGAGAAATATAATATTAATCATATTTCTGTGACTATCACCGTAACATAGGTGGCAGTACATTAAACACCGAAAGTGTGATAAGAGGCTTAGGGACACAGGTGGACAGTGGTTTCACCTTCAATAACCACATCACCACAACAGTCAGGAAATCATTCTATGTGGCACACGTCATCACTAAGTGCTTTTCATCCAGAAAAGAGTAGGTCATTGTTCCACTGTACTCATCCCTCATTAGATCCATTATAGAATACAATGCCCCCATTTGTACCTCTCAAGACATCTGCAACAAATAGAAAGGCCGCAGCAATACCTCACTAAAAGAATCACAGGCCTAAAGCAGATGCCCTATGCTGACCGCCTTAAAAAACTCCAGCTATACTCTGTCACATATCGTCTACTCCGTGGTGATCTCTGCTTAACATACAAGGCCATGTCAAACCCAAAGCTGTTGGACATGCTACACTTAAAGAAATCCCAATCCCTCAGAGCCACATACTCTAGGGATCTAAACCTTGTCATCACAATAAACAAAACATGCTGGAGGGATAGGTTCCAGACCCAGAGACTCCCCAGACTCTGGAATAGACTGCACATGCATGTCAAGCAGAGTGCCTCTTTGACCCTCTTCAAAAGGAACCTTGATGATTGGCTGGGAGAAAGAAAATTCACCCCGGGGATCACATCAGTCACCCTGCTAAACAGGGGTCCAGGGAAGTAATAGTGTGGGCAGAAATAGTCAGGGAATTGTTATGGCTAGGCTTGTATAGGCCCTAGGGCCGATAGCCTAATAGCAACCTATGAACCTATGAATCTATGAACAGAGCATCACACAGTAATGGTTAAGGTATCATTTTAAAGCTAACATTCATACAAACAAATTAATTATAAATTGTATGGGGGTCCATGGTGCATTCACCAAGATATTGTGATTTGTTGTACAAAAAAGGTAAAACATATGCACAATATCAGCATTCCTCTGCAAATATTTAATAAAAACTTACATACACACTATCAACATTTATACTGTTGGAAAGCTCAGTGTCTGCTGCACAACTTTTGTATTTACATTTTTAGTCTAGCTCTTTTGGTTAAAGAGTTATGAACATTTGTTTTCTGTATGGTATTACAAATGGATTTTTTGATAATAAGCTCAGGCTGCACTGTTGTTCCTATGGTGGAAGTAAGCAGGCAGCATTTTCTGAGCTGCTCCGGAGTGAATGAGTTAAATGAATCTACAGTCTTAATCATTGTGTGCTATATTAAATATTCATCTTTCAATTTATGTTTCCCAAATCTCATGGTCAGTTTTTCATGTATTTAAGAGTTTATTATTCTCCTGTGACCAAATGGTCAGTTTAGTCAAATAATTTTGCAGACATGCTCTATCTGTAATGCATGTAATCAGTTTACCCAATTTCAGGTCATCTGCATACAAACTGTAGAATGACTCAGATGAAAAAGATAGATCTGAAAGGTACAATCCAAACAAACATGAGTCTAAAATGGAGCCCTATGGGGCACCCTCACTGTAACCTCCAATTGCACCTGTCCAATTGTTGTCTGATACTTGCCATTTGTAAGCCATGTAGCTATCCATCTTATCTAGAGTACATCAATGCCTAGTTGTTCTAATTTATTGATCAGTGTTTTGTGTATGGTCCTATTGAATGCTGAAGTTAAATCTATATAAATTACATCACAGCCCATTTTTTTCATTCACAGCTGATATTAATATTGTTAGAGAACACCATGTTACAGATGATAATACATCTCTTTTCAATATATGCATGCTGACATTTGGTTTCAAGTTCAAACCTTTGTAATTCTGACAATAATTTATCCAATATAACCTTCTCCATTATTTTTTCCACAACATGAAAGTAAACTTATGAGTGTGTATGACTCTGGATTTGTCCTACTTTCCTTTCCTTTAAAGACAGGTTTAACAAGTACATGTCTCCAATCATGAAGAATCTGCTCATATTTATATGACCTGGTATTTAACAGATATAATGGTACTGTAAATTCATACTGAAGTGTTCTCAGGTCATTATTACTTATTCTGTCTCCTCCCTGTGTTTTGTTTGGATCTAGCTTTTTTCCAAATATACTCTAATTTGGTAATAAAAATAAACAAACCCTAAGAAAATAATTTCACAGCATTCATAAAAAGATCTTAATAATGCAAAAGTCACATAATATTAGTGAGTTTGTTAAAACAAAATATGCTAAAT
The DNA here is from genome assembly GCF_019279795.1 of Protopterus annectens. Taxonomy (NCBI): domain Eukaryota; kingdom Metazoa; phylum Chordata; order Ceratodontiformes; family Protopteridae; genus Protopterus; species Protopterus annectens. The sequence goes on along the minus strand of NC_056748.1, from coordinate 811,374,897 downwards.
TAGCTCATGAATTTTAAAACAATATTCCAGTGATTAGTTGCAGGCTTTACACTGTCAAATCGTATACAGTCAAACTGGAATATTCTTTTAAAATTCATGAGCTAATTTAGCTTATTTTGTTTTAACAAACTCACTAATGTTATGCAACTTTTGCATTAATAAGATATTTTTATAAATGCTGTGACATTTTTTTCTTAGGGTTTGTTTATTCAGTGTCTTTCTGAATGTATGCTTTATAGCAGAAAGGTACCTTTAAGCTTCTGTCAGGGTAATTCAAACAACAGATGCAATTGTGGTTAATTGGTAATTTGTTTAGAGGTTATAAAATCAGTTCAACTCAATTTGTGTGTGACTCTGATGAAGCCAACAATTTTTTATGGTGAAAGTGCTTAGTCTTATTGATGTGTTTGTGTTTTTGTATAATAAACCTGTTTTTTAATGCATTTACTGCCTTAGGTGGGTCTTTTTTTATTTTTATTTTATTATCAGTTATTGAGCCTTTTAGGCTCGTACTTTGTTTTTAATTTATACTCTAATTTGATTTCAGTATCTGATGTTACCTGAATGTCTCTAGGACAATTTATCACCCCTTTGTGCAGCCAAAATGTTTGCATAAGATTTTGTAAATATATTGATAATCTGTTATGTCTGAGAATATTATTTATTGGCATTTGTTTACCGGGAAAGTCCACTTGGCCGAGAAGAACCCATTTTCAGTGGAGGCCCAGGAAGAAAAGCTCCACAAAAGCAGTTAGTATAATAGCATGTGAAGTTTGGACAGTTTGTAATAACAAGAAGCATAAACATAATAAGCTGTTTAAACAAAATAATCATAACAGTATAAACAGAAGTGTAAGTGGTACAGATATATAGTATAAATATTAAATAATATAAAAACAGGGAGTTCAGATAATAGATCAAAGGTACCTATTATAGCTTGAGCAGTACCAGATGTAATTACAGGTGTATTAGAAGAAAGGCTGGAGAAATATTGAGATTGTTGATGTCTTTCTTCCTCTAGGTCATCAGCACTTGACTTTGGTGGTCTTAATACTCTAACAATTGTCATGCGTTACAGGGTTGCCTTTACTGTCAGTTGTACAAAATATAACATCGGTGTTATCACTGAACATGTAATAACATAAATTTTATGGGAATGTAGCAAATTTTACAATAAAAAAATGGGTCTATATTACATCGTCGAATGCACAAGAGTTCGAATGATGTAATATCGAACTGGGAAGTTTGAAATGCAAAAAGTACGAACACACAGAACAGCGATTTTTTTCCCAGGGGAAAAAAAAATCGCTGTTCCGGTACAAAAAAAAAAAAAAAACACGTACACTTGAAACGTATACTAATGTGGGGGGGTGAAGCCCCCTACATCCCCCTACTTAAATATACCAACTCTGAGATTGCACCACAGTGGAGGAAATACCAAAGCCACAAAAATGGCCCACTGATTTTTTTCCCTGGGAAAAAAAATCAGTGTTCCATGGCTTTGCAGTTTTCACATTTCAGACATATGGATTAGATATTACAACGTTTGGACTCCTGTGAGTTCAACTTTGTAATATAGACCCTAAAAATTATTACTAATGCTGCTAGCATTAGCAGCCATCAGAGATGCATCAAATGTTGCTATCTGTAAGCTGATAAATTTTTGATTCAGCAAAAATCCTGCCTTTTGTTTGTCAATTATTGCAAAATATCTGCTGCAAAAATTCTCTTCCCTGATCTTGACAAGTGCATGCCATTCTGTCTAAACACACTTGAGTCCAAAATTAAGCTCAGATGCTCTGCACATCTGCAGTTTTCTTAAGACAGGACATTTTTTCATGTAGCTATTTATCCAGAAATGTTTTTTTTTAATTCATGGTGACCTGACTCTACTTTCTATATGTGATTTGTGGAAAATTTGTCTTAACACTTGTACAATCAATGCCATCTAAGAGGGCTTTACATTCTTGTGGATGTAATCATTTGTACCAACATGAATAAAAACAGATCTATACTTCCTTACATTAAGGTGTTTTAAGGCCTTTCTCTCATCCTCTATTTTGCTCCTGGCAACATAACACTATTTGATGTTCATTATCTTATCTGCAAATATAAGGCCATTTCTGCCAATAATTGAATCTCCAATTGCAAGAATATCTTTTCTGACCAGATCTGAAGAATCGTCAACTTCTAATTTAGCAATATCCACTTTATCTTATTACAAATGAAAGATCTTCATCAAAATTAGTCTTATTACTCCCACAATTTTCATTGCTTATTACATTTGTAAGCATACAGTTCTTATCCAGCTGGCTTTGTACATCCACAACTTGAGCCATGTTTTCAACTTCTGTCTTTCTCCTGTTTTTTCTTACAGTAGTATTGTTCAAACCTTACATGTTCAGTTTTGATTACCTCCTTTTGACTTGCCCCTTGCCTCTTTTTTCTACCTTCTCTTTTGGAAAATTGATACCTTTTTCTGTAGACTGAAAGTTTTCTGGTAGAAAAATACTGTCATTACCTGTAATCTGTATGTAACATAACAAAACAGTGTCCTTTTTAGTATGTATTATTTTTGCTTTGTAGACATTAATCAGTTTATCTTTCTTCTAGTTATTTATTGTGATCATCTTCCTTTCTTTTTTATTCTTGTCTTCTATATGCTCTGAATCCTCGGATTGCTGAATACTTGTATCCAGAATTCCAGGGTTGTTAGTGGTATTATGTTTTTCAATAGGGGTTGAGTGATGTCAACTGTCAATAGACACTTCCCTTTCCTAAATGTGTTGCTCTTTGCCTAATGTTATTTATCTCATCAGTTCAGTCATTAATATATATATATATATATATATATATATATATATATATATATATATATATCAAGAGTTCTCCAGGCTGTGCCAGTTGCACAAGTGCAATCATCATCAATAAGTCTAGATTTACGACTAATAATGGTAATCAAATCATCCAACATTTTACACGAGGAACACAGATCACCAGTGTTATCAAGTGCTACCTTTAAATATATGTAGCATTTAGTACACTGTATAAGATGCTTGTGCTTTAGCAAAGCATTAATGGCATACTCATTTAAGGAATCCATTTTCAGCTGCAAATGAATAAAGAATTCTAAAACAAAAGATTAATCAAAATCAGGTACCATAGAATTCACAGATATTTTATATCAACTTCTATGAGAAAAATTACACAAACAATATATGACTAAATATTAAATTACATTGAATAAAGTCATTGCTCTGACCGTACCAGTTGTAAAAGTCACACAAAAGCTGAAATTCCTATTGCTCACAGGCAAACCTCTTTTTAACAGTAAAGATCAATAAATTGCAAACCAACACAGGAGTGTTTCAGATAAGCTCTGGACTGTCCTCTCTGCAGTCTGTGTGAATTATATCTGAGCAGGCCTCCTGGGATGATTAGACTTTGTCTGTCTAAAACCTACTACTTTCTTACAACAGATAGTGAAAATTAGAGGTAAAACAACAAAATATAAATCAAAATAAATCTTTTTGTCTACAAGCTATCCCTTTCTTCCTATAAACAGTGAAAAGCAGTGGTAAAAAAATAAAATATAAATAAAAATAAATCTTGTCTTACCAGGCAACTGCGCAATCAATCAAAAACCAACACAGGATTGTTCAGATAAGCTCTGACTGAACAAGTGGTGTTCAACTCCCTGTTTCACACTTACATATGCATGTAAATGTTCTGCTCTTCTCTGGGTTATTTGTAACTAAAATATAATTGTGCCCACTTTATCTCCTATGCCCTTGTAAATACAAAATATTCTGTCTTTCTCCTCTAATTCCAGTTCCAATACCTACTACCTCCTAAAGGGAACTACTGTAACTAATTTGACATTGGCCACTAGGTGGTGCCTTTGACTTAAACTATCCTTCTGTCTTGAAACTCTTCTCTCAGAAACATAGCATCTCAAGCCTGCAGAGCTATAGTCTTACTCTATCCCTATATATTCTTACTCTGTATCAACCAACTATACCTCCTCTAGCCCTTCTATCAAGACTAACATCTCGCACCTTTCACTTACCTTAACAAACAGCTGTCCACTGATTGTTCTCCTAGGGCTCATTCCTTCTGTGGCTCTACCTGCTCCGTTCTCCCTGTGGGCTCACTCCGCTCACCTACCCTGCCCCCAAATTCCACCCACCCCCAGTGCTACTACATTTATACACACTAACCACACCCCTTGCAATCCAAGCAATCACATAGACCAACCCCTTAAAGTGCTAAAGCCTACCTCACACCATTTAAACTCTATTAAGACCCATCCCTATATACTTACCTACACACTACACCTTACAATGTCACCTATCACTATATATATATATACACTTTAAACCCTTACTCCTACTATCACTTCTGCCTGTTTTAGCTATACCCTATATATTTACTTCATATGAACACCTCGACCACCTACACTTTCATAACCCCATGAAACAAACCTCTACACCAACATTCATCATACCTCATAGCCACAATTACACATCCTATCCACCAAAGTATTTATCATCCAAATTTCATAGGCTCACTCACATCACATACTACAGCGCTAGAACTAAAAAACACCATAACCTAACATGTAAAGGATTAACACTCTCTCTTGCAATACAAGTTCACTCCCTAATTGATGGTGATATACAACCAAACCCTGGCCCAAATTATTCCACTTCCATCAAGCCTAGCACACCAAATTCTACTAATTCAGACCTGGTCAGCAGGCCCTCCAACTCTCTCCTTATAGCCCATCTCAGTATTCGAAGCATAAATAATAAAGTTGCTCACCTACATGCCCTCATGCATGTACATTCATTTGACATCCTCTGCCTTTCTGAAACATGGCTTAAACCAACCATACAGGATACTACAGTTATTCCCCCTGGCTGTAGCATCCTGAGACTGGACTGTAACTCTAAGAAAGGTGGAGGAGTAGCTATCCTATATAAATCTGAATTACAAATCACCTCCATTGAGTCTAAACCTCCCCTAACTAGCAATGCAGAAATTCTTATCTCTAAAGTTCAACTCGACAAATATAAATCCATGTACATAATCTATATTTACCTTCTCCCAGGCAAAAATATCACAACCTTAGAAGCTAAGTTGGCTGTCCACCACCTACCCACAAGAAACCATAATACTTGGTGACTTTAATATAAACTGGATGTCTTGCACATCAGAGCAGCCTTCTTCACACATCAACCTACATGGTTTTATACAAAACATTACAGTCCCCACTAGAACCAATAAGCATAATAATGACAGCATCCTAGATTGGATTCTTACAAACAGTCAAAACCAATTTATTTATTTATTTTTATTTATTTATTTATTTATTTATTTATATTTGTTGACTGGGAGTGTCCGACTGGACGTAGGTCCATTTTCAGCGGAGGCCCGGGGAGAAAAGCTCCACAGTTAAAATAAACAGGCAGTAGTTACATTGGATTACATAGTGATTAACAATTTACATAGCAATTACTTACAACATATTTACAGATGAAGAACATAGTACATCAGTAGGCAACTAGAATCTTTATCTGTGAAGTACATAACAGACATTAACAAATGTTACAAGAAGAAGTTCCTGCTGTACCAGTCTTACAAAGTAGGGACCCTCCCAGAAGATATAAGTGATCACTCACTCACCTTCTTAATCAGGTATAAGACTGAAATCCCAAACCCAACCATATATAAGAAAATAAGATGTAATAACAATTTTAACACTGACAGCTTTCAAAAAGAACTTGTAGCTTGTGACTGGTCACCCCTGAAACACCTACCATTAGAAAATGCCGTTAAATACTTTAACTCTAAATTTTTAACCATTCTAGACTACCATGCCCCAACTCATATAGTAAGCACTAGGTCTAAACCAGCCCCTTGGCTCACCAAAACTACCAAACAAAAAATCCTCCATAGAAACAAACTATGGGCTACCTGGTGTACAACCAAAAACCTGGCAGATCAACTAATATTTAGACATCTAAGAAATGAAACTAAAAAAGCCATATTGTCAGATAAAAGAAACTATTACTGCCAACTCCAACAGATCCACCAAAATTTAGTGTATTTCGGCTTTTCCCGGTTAGGGGTCGCCACAGCGGAACTCCGGTCTGCTAATGATTGGCAGTAGATTTCTATGTGCTGGCTTGCTGGGCCTAACGCACAACCTTCAATGAAGGAACGCCCATTCACGCATGTCGACGCACAGAAGATGCTCTAATTGAGAATTGAACGGGCAACGTCTAACTGTGAGGCGACAACGCTACCGCAGCACCACCACTGCAGTAACAGATCCACCAAAATAAACCTCAAAAATTCTGGTCAGGTATAAACAAACTCCTGCACCCAGGTCACTCAATCACACCCACCCCTTCAGACTCCAATCACCTTAGCTCCAACCAAATTGCCAATTCTTTTAACACTTTCTTCACAGACACCATTCAATCTTTGACCAATCAGCTATCCCCTGACACTGCATCTCCTTCCAATATTATCCCTAATAGCCCCCCAATATTTCAATTCAAACCCATTCCTACATCCTTTGTCTGCACCCTAATCAAGAAACTTAAGCCAACCACCCGCTCTGCAGATCTATTACCTGGAGAATACCTGCAAAAAGCAGCCAAAGCTATAGCCTACCCCATATCCATCCTCATTAACAGAACTATTTCTGAAGGAACTATTCCATCTATTTGGAAAATCTCACATGTCATCCCCCTGCATAAAGGTGGTAATTCCAGAGATTTTTCTAACTATAGGCCTATAGCCATATTATCCCCTTTGGCAAAAATCATGGATAAGTGTATTCATAAACAACTATTAAACCACCTCCTAGAAAACAACCTAGTAGCTACCTGCCAACATGGATTCAGACCATTTCATAGCACCTCTTCTGCTCTTCTTTCCTTCACTGACTGCATTAATAAAAATCGTAATAACGATACTCTATCCTCAGCCCTCTTCATTGATCTGTCAAAAGCCTTCGACATGGTCAGCCACCAGCTACTCATAAACATACTTAGAAACTTCTCACTGGATCCACTTGCTATACAATGGTTCCAATCCTATCTAAATAACAGGCAACAGGCTGTACTATGGGAGAATAACTTGTCTTCCCACTTACCAGTTACCCTTGGAGTCCCTCAAGGCTCCATATTGGGTCCTCTCCTCTTTTCTATTTTTTACTAATGACCTACACACTGTACTACCTCAAGCCACCTGTATTCAATATGCGGATGACTCTACACTAATATGCTCAGCCTCCTCATCTTCACAACTGTATTCCCTAACCCAAGACATGTTTAACACAGTAGAGAATTGGCTCCTACAACGATGTCTCATCCTAAACCCAAAATAAAACAAAAATGCTACTATTTACTCCCACCCGCAGAGACCCCCCCACTACATTTCACAATCACATCTAGCAATGGTACAATCATATCTCCAGACTTTACTACAAAACTACTTGGAGTACTAATCGACAACCCCCTCACCTTTGAGCCACACATTAACAACACTATAAAAACAGTAAACAAAAAACTAGGTTCCCTGTATAGGATCAAACCCTTTCTTACCCCACTAGCCAGGACCACTATTGCCCGTACCCACCTTATCTCATCCCTACTATATGCATCCTCTATCTATACCAAACTATGCAAAAGCAATCTGAACAAGCTGGCTAGTTCCTACAATAATATTGCCAGATTTGCATCTGGCTCTACCTATAGAACCCATCATTGTAACAATCTTAATCAACTAGGGTGGTTAGAATTGCCAAATCTTATTCTATCAAACCAGCTAACTATTCCTATAAGATACTGTTTCATCCTACATCTACTCCAATACTAACTAATCTAATCACCCCCTACAATAACCTGAAAACCCTGCGCTCATCAAATAAATTAATGGTAAAGATATGTAAAACCAACAATCTGGCTGGAGATTCTCTATTCTCTAACACAGTGGGTAAAACCTGGAACTCCCTCCCTACTGATCTAACCTCCCTACCTTCTACTACCCTATTCAAATCCAAGCTCAAACCATACCTTAAATCGCACTGGCTATGCCCTTGTGCAAACCCAGACTAACTTCCTCCACTGTCTCCTGACCCTATTCTTCTCACTCACACAAACTAGTTATTCCTTTTTCTACTAACACCATTGTTTGTAAAACCTCTTAAAGTTCAAATAGTGCTCAATTTTACTTACCTTATATTTTTGTTGTATGTATATCCATACATGATTTTTTAGCTTAGAAGACTTTTTCCTTACTCTTAAGCTAAAATGTATTTACTAATATACTCTTAGCTAAAATGTATTTACTAGTAAAATTTGTTAAATCTTAGTAATGTACTTATGTTATTGTGATTTTATTCTGAAATGTGGACCTTTTCTCCCCGGGCCTCCACTGAAAATGGACATGTATCCAGCTGGACTAGAGCGGTCAACAAATGTAAAATAAAATATAAAATAAAATAAATAAATAAACTTTATGGAAAAGTACAGTTAGGCTTCTAAAAATCATCTAGTAAGCACCTGTGAACCTACAAGCCCTAGCATTATGTCTGTCTTGTTGTAAGTGTCCTTATCTAGTTGTGTCAGTTACTACATTGTGTTATGCGTGAGTACTCACTTATGAAATGTTAGTGTGGTATTGCTTCCTGACAAAACACCTGGCACAGGATACTTATTAGCTGTTGGCATTGCAGGTGCTCCCATATTTTCTGGCATAGGCATTCATGATAATACCACCTGATAACATGTAAGCTAGCATTTTGTGGAATGACTTTATCATGCCTTGCACTAAACTGCTCCAGGATTCTATGCCCCAGAAAAGTTATACATGTATACAGATACACATCCACATGTACACACTTTGCCCGGGATTCATGAAGCTCGGTGCAAGGCCGGCGTTAGGCTTGCGCCGACCGTGTGACGTGTAGATGGCACAGTAGCGCCATATGCATATTAATGAAGGCGCGCTGCCACCACAGCCACGTGCATAGGAAACGAGCGCGAGTGCTTAGGGCGTGTTGAAGTGCCACACGGAGGCGTGGAAGTGTCGGCTTGAATATAACAATTTGCCTGCAATAGTAAACACACCTGTCAGTGTCCGTGGATACTGAAATGTATGCAAAGCATGCAAGACAGTTCTTGTGAACACAAAATTAAGAAGCAAATACAAATGCATAGTAGCGAATATCGAGTCTCCATTTCTCGAACAAATGACATGTAAAACCGTGGGCCCGTATTCTAATGCAGTGTAGATAGTTATAACAAGTGGAAGTGAAACGCATCATGTCAGCATACCGCCAATAGCTACGTCTAGCCCAATGGTCAGGGTTACCACCTGTCCCACATTGTGAGGGATAGTACACAGCTGGGCAGTTGTGTCCACACCAAAACCATTATAAATGTAAAATATCCAGCGACCGTATGACATAATTATATCCCACATCACATGTAATAGTCACATACAATAGGTATGTCTGCATGTAACATACCACGTGACAAGAAATAGAATAAGCAAGAAAACGAAACAGAAGGAGCATATAAACTGCTACAACAATAAGCTAACATGTAGGCAGAAAACAAAAGTATTATCCGTAGTACTGACCATGGGTATGTGTTGTCCTGTAAAATCTGATTTGTGTCCGGAATATATCCCATCCTGGACATATCGAAAGGTGGCAACCCTACCAATAGTCAGAGCATTCAGCCAAAATCTGCCCATATGCGGTCCAAGCCGTTCTTGTCAGGGTGTGTCACAGTTGAACGGGTATTACCCGGGTGTACCAACCATGTCATGAAAGTTAAGTATGTGCGTGTACCTATAGGTTCATAGATTCATAGGTTCATACTAGGCTATCTGCCCTAGGGCATTTACAAGCCTAGCCAAAGCTTTTTGGCTTACACCCCCCTTTGAATTGAGTTTATTGTGCCCTTTTTAAGGTTAGATTACTGTGCCTCTGTCCAGCAGTGACACAGAAGTAATCCCAGGGGTAAACCTACGATCATCCATCCACTCATCAAGATTCCTCTTGAAGATGGTCAGTGAGGGGCTCTGCCTAACATGGAGTGGGATTCTATTCCAGAGTGAGGGGAGCCTCTGGGTTATGAATCTGTCCCTCCAGCATGTCCTGTTTATTTCTGTGTTGAGGTTTAAGTCCCTCAAGCGCATAGCTCTAAGGGATTTGGATTTACTGAGGTGAAGCATGTCCATTAATTCCGAGTTGGACATAGCTTTATACGTCAGGCATAGGTCACCTCTAAGTAGGCAGTATGCAACTGAGTAGAGCTGGAGTTTCTTTAACTGAGCAGCGTATGGCATCTGTTTGAGTCCCTTAATCCTCTTTGTGAGGTACTTTTGGGGTCTTTCAAGTTGCTGCAGGTGTCGGGTTAGGTACATCCCAAATGGGGCATTGTATTCTATTATGGGCCTGATGACGGATGAATAAAGGGGTACGATGACCTCCCTTGATTCAGATGTGAATCCTTTCATGATAAGGTGGGCTATATAGAAGGTCCTTCTAACCACTTTGGCAATGTGGTTGTCAAAGGAGAGATTACTATCAACTTGGGTACCCAGATCCCTAATTACTTCTTCCGTACCTATGTGGTAATTTGTGGGCACTTTGTTTTTGCCAAAGGGTATGACTATACACTTTTTAGCGTTTAGCTTCAGGCCATGGCTCTGGCACCAGTTGTCCGTATCTGTGAGACCCTTTTGGAGGATGCTTGTATCAGCTGGAGAGTCAATTATGGCACCCAGTTTGCAGTCATTTGCAAACTTGGTCAGCCACAGTCCTCCTGTGTTAGCCTGTACCTCAGAGAAATATATACCGAATAAGAGAGGTCCCAGGACTGAGCCTTGTGGGACGCCACTTGTAACTGGTTTTGAGTCTGACATGGCTCCAGCAATCCTGACCATGTGGGTTCTGTCTTTGAGCCAGTTTGCAACCCATCTTGTGATGTAGGGGTTTATATTTAAGCTGGAGAGCTTATCTATGATGCCCGAGTGGGGTATTGTGTCAAAGGCTTTTGCGAGGTCAAGGTAGGCTGTGTGGACTACCTTCCCTTCATCTATGGCCTTGGTGACTGTTTCAAAGAAATCAACCAGGTTTAAGAGGCAGGATCTGCCCTTGACAAAGCCGAATTGGGTACGCTCCATGTCTGTAGGTCCCCAATGTCATTGTTAATGAGTTCCATGATGATCCTCTCCATAGCTTTGCAGACCAGGCTAGTCAGGCTTATGGGGCGATAGTTTCCAGAGTCCATAGAGGCACCACCTTTGTGGAGTGGGACCACTGTTGCTGTACGCCATTCTTTGGGTACATATCCTGTAGTAAGGCTGAGGTTGAACAGCAGCTTTACGTGAGGGTTTAGTTCTTCTTGTAGTTCATGTAGGACACAAACCGGGACACCATCTGGTCCCATTGATGCTGTGTTTTTTGCTTTGGAGAGGGCGGCTTTCACCTGAGCATCTGAGATGTTTGGGGGGCAGCACTCTGCTGGGATAGTTATTTGCCCTTTTGGGGGAGAGGGGGGGAGAAGTTTGCACTGAACCTGTCTTCCAGGATGTTAGCAATATCTGTGGGTTCAGTGTATTTTTTGTTATTTTGGATTAACTCTGAACATATCTGGGAGTTGCCTCCCAAGTTCCTAACATAACTAAAGAAAGCCTTGTGATTATCTTTAGTATCCTGTGCTATTTCTTTCTCGAAGCTGGACTTGGAGGATTTTATGAGGGAACGTAGTTTTTTGCTAGTACTGATCAGAGATGCCTTCCCTTTTTGGGACTTTGCTCTATCATGTAGTAGCTTCCTTCTTCTGTTGTACAGTCTATTTATGGCTGGGGTCCACCAGACTGGACACCTGTCTTTGGAAGATTGGGTCTTGGTTTTGTTTGGGATAGCATGATCCATGCATTCCTGGAGGTGTCCATAAAATACGTTTATAAAGGATTCTGCCATTTGGGCCGTAGTTTTTTGCTAGTACTGATCAGAGATGCCTTCCCTTTTTGGGACATTGCTCTATCATGTAGTAGCTTCCTCCTTCTGTTGTACAGTCTATTTATGGCTGGGGTCCACCAGACTGGACACCTGCCTTTGGAAGATTGGGTCTTGGTTTTGTTTGGGATAGCATGATCCATGCATTCCTGGAGGTGTCCATAAAATACGTTTATAAAGGATTCTGCCATTTGGGCCGTAGTTTCCACTGGCCCGGGGGCCTTGAAGGATTCCACCTCGGTTTTGAGAAGTGTGAAGTTCGCTTTTGAGAAGTTTTTCACTGTGGTTTTCTGGTCTGGGGGTGGGGTTGGGATGTGGATATCCAGTGAGATTAGTTTGTGGTCCGATCTTACCAATGAGGGGTATACCTCTGGTATGGAGCATAGAGTCCCCATGTTGGTGATGACCAGGTCCAGTATGTTTTCCCCCCTTGTGGGGGTGGTGACTAGTTGTTCCATAGCATTTGAGTTTATAAATTCTAGGAACCTTTGGGCTAGGGTGTTGGGGCTTGAGTAATGCTCCCAGTCTATGTTTGGGTAGTTGAAGTCACCTCAGACACGATGTCCAGTCCTGTAGACATCTGGACACAAGTTGAATGTGCATTAGTGGTGCACAAGACTATTCAGCTCTAGACGGTCATGCAGAACCTACTACCCAGGATCAAACACCTGCCCGTGACGCACGCCTCCCCACATGAATAATTGAGAGAATATATTGTACACATTCGCATAGTGGCACTTGGAAATAGGGTGATTAAGGCGCTGATGTAAACAGGGTACCTTCTGACCCACTGTGTGAGGGACAGTCACTGTTTGGGTAGGTGTGTCCTGACCAAGAATGGTACAATGGCAAATGTCCTGTGATTGTAGGAAATAACTATGTACCATACTTCATGTAACAGTTGCCTAAAGCAGTCATGTCTGGATATAAAATACATAATTCGTACAAGAAACAGAATAAGCAACTAAAGTGCTAAAGAAATAGGCTCTCGGCTAGGAAAATATTGAATGTTCTGAACCCTGCACTGACCGTGGGTATGTGTTGGCCTAAACAATCTGGTGTCTCCAGAATATATCCCATCCTGTACATATGAAAAAGTGGCAACCCTACCAATGGTCAGAACATTCGCACAATAACTGGCCAGCCTCTTAATCACTCATAAAGCCAGTGACCTTTGGAGGAAAGGTGTTGAATGAGAATGACTAATGACAATAATTAAGAGTAATAGATGCTTTTAACTGCAGAAAATAAGTAGTAATACTTATGTCTCCGAATCTGTCAACACGTTTCAAGCTAATAGTACTAATATTGTAGAAGTGTCCATGATTGTCCCTGATTTGTCATTGCCTTGTCCCTGTCACTGTTGAAATTAGTCCCTGAGTATCACAGAGGTCTGTACACATATGTACACCAACCGTCACATTTGTTGACAGTACTATTGCATACCTGTAGTGAATTCATAAGTGATGTCCAAAATAATATTCATCGTATATATGAATGAATTAAATAGTGAAATGTGAAGGGAAACACCAGTGGAAACAGCCCCCCACCCTGTATTATGTAGTGGAACCACCCCCCACCCTATATTATGTAGTGCCAACCACATAATGTGGTCAGAGGTGCCCAAACCCCTGCATCTGTAAACACAGGTAGAATGTTAAAATCGGGACAAACTCTGTCCATGTTCTACATCTGACATTTGAACAGGTACAAGGCAGATCTAGTCACCAGTCAGACAAGCCTAAACCCAGACCAGCACATGAACACCCTGACAATCAAGCACACGTATGTGCCAGGACTATAAGCGTTGGAGTTCTGAATATCCTTGGAGTGAGTAAACATCCAGCATGGGTCCAGAGCGGTAGGGAATAGGGAATGTCACATGTGTAGTACTGTGGTTTTCTCAGCAGGAGAATGGATGCCTGCTGTGTAAGTGAAGCGGTGAGGTGTATGTTAGGGTAGCTATGAACCATGGGTATACATATAAATGAGGCAGAACACCAATAGTGTAGTGATTAGAGCATCCGCCTAACGTAAAGGCATTCCCGGTTCAAGTACGACTATAGCACATATCATTTTTTGTGTAATGAATGCCTCTGTGCTGTAAAACCAACATTTAAACATGTAAAGGTGAATGCATGTTTCACATGGGGCCGTTAACCGGATTCCATCAATCAAAGTGGTACTGTCATAATGAATAAGGCACATGTAAGCACAAAAAAGTGGCAGTAAACATATGTAACTCACAATAAGGAGATGCAAGTGCACCTGTGCGGGTGTAAGCAGCTCCCAGCATAGCAAATGTATGTTGTTTTGTACAGATGTAACATATATATATATATATATATATATATATATATATATATATATATGTATAAATATATATATATATATATATATATATATATATATATATATATATATATATGGGTACATGTCAGTAAATCGACAAGTTAGACGATCGACATCCACTTCACCGACACATGAAATAATCGACACCGCAAATCACGGACATTTAACAGGTAAGAAATTGAAATTTCGCTAATCATGCCTACCACACATGCATAACACTGCCACCCTTACTAAAACATGGTAGGCATGATTAGCGAAATTTAAATTTCTTACCTGTTAAATGTCCGTGATTTGTGGTGTCGATTATTTCATGTGGCGGTGAAGTGGATGTCGATCTTCTAACTTGTCGATCTACTGACATGTACCCATATATATATATATATATATATATATATATATATATATATATATATATATATATAGATATGTGTGTATAGATAAACATCCACAGACATAAAAGAAATATGCAATTTTATATATATATATATATATATATATATATATATATATATATATATATATAAACGCCGAAAGACGAAAGCATACACAAGGGTTGTGAAGGGAATCTAGAGCAACTAAGGTATTATATAGTGCTTGCAGCGTATGTCAGATAAGGCTGCACAAGAGTGAGTAGAGCACCGCTATTCACACCAGAGGCAGGGTTATACCAGTGGCCATAATATTGTTGAAGTGCTACGTCAACATTACACACAGACGGAATGTAGTTCATGTTATGACCACCTACACTTGTAACCCGCAAAATGTTCATAATCCATAACATCAGGAAAGGCACGTATGTGCAAATATAAATGGAGGGAGACCCTGTGAATACACGAGGTGGTACAAAATGTGTGTAGGGCCCCTAAGGCTCTGGAGAGGGCAATGTGTAAAGTTGTGTCATGGCTGCGATATCAGGTGGATAATGGCTGTTACGCATGGAAACTCAACATGGGTGGGCTGGAGAAACTATGGCTATGTGATTATGGACACAGTAGTGCCAGGGTTGGTTGCGCCGGTTGCAATGGAGCGGCCCATGTAGGTCAGCTAGTACATAGGTGCGATTCCCAGCTAGAGCATCTTCTGCATGGAGACATGCGTGAATGGGCATACCTTTGTTGAAGGTTGTGCATCAGGGCTGGCATCTCGGCACGTAAAACCTATCTGCCAATCATTAGCGGACCGGAGTTCTGCTGTGGCGACCCCTAACCGGGAAAAGCTGAAAGACACAACAACATGCAGACATCAGTATGTTGACGTACATTCTCTGTAACACATGCACACTATTTATTAACATAAATAATATGAATGTGCACAGAAACAAATACAGTAGCAGGAATAAATACAGTAGCAGGAATAAATACAGCAGCAGGAAGGCTGTGCAGACGAGAAATAGGTCAAATGACACTATCACATCACACTTATCAGCAGTACTCTATACATGAAAAAAGTGTGACATCTGTCCACTGTATAATGTGCTGTATACTAATTACAAGTTAAATGGAGTAAAGTGTGGGTGTCATAATCACTAAGGCAATAGTATGCTGTTGAAGCTGAGATAAAACCCAATATGCATGTGTAAGTGTGTATGTCCGGGAAATGTATTGGTTAACGGACACATAGATGTATATATAGATATATATATATATATATATATACACATACAACAGTTATTGATATATACACATATACACACAAAACAAATATATATGTCATTGTAGATATACACATGTACATAACTAGATTACTTTACAGCAATTACGGGTAACATATGTTCAGACCAGGCATATGTTACTGGGAGGTCCAATAAACAAACGTTTACCTCCCACACTGCCCAGCTAGGCCGGTCAGACATACAGACAGGCAATAAAGATGAATAGACTGCTGCTTTCCAAACCACCGGCAGGAAAGTACCAGTGGGAGAGATCTGCGAGGTCTACACTTTAAACATGGGTAACGGGGTCCCTTTTGGGACACCAAAAATTCACTTTACGTGTGAACCCTTGGTTATCGATGCGAGCTGGATGTAGGTGTACATGGAACAGTAGGTTGTGCAAGTGTAATAACACATGGGTTGACAAAACGTACAACATGGGTCCTGAGACGGGGAGAGTGGGCAATGTGTAGGGGTGTGCTTATACCCCAGCTGCGCTCACAGTAAGTATTTATCATGAGTGCTGTAGAGGGGTGTCAGATAGGTGAATCATGGGTATGCAATAATGGGCCTAAGTGTGCAGGTGCTGGTTGGCAGTGATGTAGTAGGCCTGCCCAGTGGAAGTAATTAATATTCCTATGTGGGCATAGCAGATGCCTATACCTCCCAAACCTGAACGGCACATCTACTGGATAGTCTGTAAACCATTGGGGGAACACATAGGGACTATATCAGTGCCGTGTACCCGATTAGCATGGACGTCCATATTTATGAATCAGAATATATCAAAGTCCAAATAAACACTTCCAGAACTAGTGATATTAGTTGGACAGGTGGCTGAATACAGGTAATGACTGATGACAACATGTATGAGTCATAAACAGCATGTACCTCGACAAACGTGAATGAATACATATGCCCTTAAATGTGTCTGGTTAATACAACCAATCATCTAAATGTGTCCCTCAGGGTGTTATGCAGTGTCCCTGATACAGTGTTCATTCTCCCCCATTGGTATGTGAGGTCTGCTAGTGACGGAAAGTGCATATTCCACTGACCAGATAGATTTGGATTACCACCTGTTCGTCTTTGTGAGGGACACACCACTCTGGGCAGTTGTGTCCTGCAAAATGAATGTTACGGTACATGGCCTGTGATTTCGGGAAAGGAGGTCATATATTGTGTGTAGTGGTGTCATAAAATGATTTTGTTGTATCAGAAACAGCTACATGTTATAGGAAACAGTATTAGCAACTATAATGCTACAAGAATAACCTTAACGTATGTAAACCGGTGAAGTAGTCAGTTTACTAATGGCTGTGGGTATGTGTTGCCTTGCCAAATGTGATAGCTCTACATATAGGTCCTATAGGGCTGCCACCATTCCGAATGGCCAAAGTGGGACCTGCTCTGTAGAAATGTCAGACGTACCAGGGCAGAACATACCTACAGCCATGCATAGTACAGAAATATACATATTAGCATAAATCAAAGCTTAGTCTAGCAGCAGTCAAGTTTCTTATGCTACTTCACATAACATATCGACGTGTCATGTATACAAAAACTGTTACATGCAACTATTACAGACACTTAGAATATAAGAATGTCCTCTAATCAGGACAGTTGCAATGGCTAGAGTATTTTCGCATGACACATATACCTAACGAGGGACTGTCCCATGCAAAGTGGGAAAAGTGTTACTCCTAGAGTCTCCCGTCGTCCAATGTAAAAGGTGGAAAACCTACAATAGGTATGTGGTAGCATGACCTGGCAGAGAACTGCGTTTCCCAAATAACATTTACATGTCAATGTTGCAGAGTATCAGTTCCCATGTATCAGCCAGATGGGAGCAGATTGTATGAGGAACACGCATATAATATGATTATGTCACTGGACAAGCCGCCGAGTCCGTACAGTCGAATGCCTGCCGTCGCCTAATGGTTAGACATACCCAATATTGTAATCATGTAGTCCGATGTAATAGGCATCACAAGGGATCGCGCCCACCCAGCGTGAGTGACAATGTAAGCACAAATGTCGGTGCACGTGCAAGTGAGTGAGCGTGCGGGTGTAAGTGTGTTTGTCTACCTGTATGCCAGTAGTGCACTGTTAAAGAAATGTGGAGTCTAAACGAGTATAAGGAGCTGTAACCAGAGGTCAGCAGTGCTTAACACCGTGCAAACCCATGCACAACTGCTCCCAGTTGCTAGAATGTGCCTTACCCACTCCATATCCAAACACGTCGTTCTGGTCGCAAACAAAGAACCGTCCTTTGCATGTGTTGGTAGCAATACCCTGCGCACACAGCTCATGTGAATTACCAATACATCATGGCATATGTACAGACAATAGACAGTACCACACACATACCATACAGCACAGCCATCCAACAGTATAGCAATGTACTGGCAGATATGTCCGGGCCACTGGTGTTTGCAGACCTGGCCGTCCTGTGTTTCAGTGTTTGAGCATGCCCAGTGTGACTGTTACGCATTTTGTCGACTGACATTACCGTCATACCTTCATGTGTTTGAGCATGCCAAGTACGGTCAACTGGATCACATGTGTCACATGTCCAGATAGTCAGTACTGTGGTGCCGACCCCTGCGTTGTACATCTACAGGTGGCATGCTGTGTCTGCAGGGTAGCTAACAGTCATGTGGCATTGACAGTTGCTACATTTCTGCACAGCGTGGGGGGACATCCAACTGTATCCACAGTCCTACACAGCACCTGGGGTGGTGCACATGACTCTCACATGTGTACGTTGGAAGGGGGGCACAGCTGGCAGTTGTACACATTTGCCACTACTGTACTGGTATGCCAGGTACTCCATTTCAGTGTGTGGACCTACCTACATTGCTGGTTGGAGGCATACCAGTGTACATCAGATCCTATCTTTATTTACCAGCATAGTGGTGTCGGACGTCCTAGCTTTCACAACCTACATCCAACTGCCTGGCCTGCTGTAGTCTGTGTGTGTGTCTGTGGGGGTTGAGGTCATTCATTGGGCATATCCAGAGGCCATTGTATAGCATTTGTCTGTATTGGTCTACACCTGTCCAGCTGTATGAGACTTGTGTGGGCTGTATGGACACACATGATGTTCAGCCCATAACCTGCAGTGGGTTAGGACACCCTGTGTACTACTGGCTATGATTGTGACCCCAGTATGGGCTACAGATGTCATGGTTCCACTATGGATGTGTACTGTCTGCTGCCATAACAGTTGGCCACCAAATTCCCTTGTATGCTCACATCCATACCATAGCAATGGGTAAATACACATTCTAATACAACTGCCAATTGGTAGGTTGATTGACTTACCTTGGGGGTGCTCCGGACCTGAGGACAGTGCTGGAGGGCTGCCTATGTCGGATGCACACAGTGCGCTTCCTATACATGGCTGAGCACAGGTAGTGTCATGTTTGGCATCCATTGTACTGTCTGTGCGAGTCAGAGAGGGTGAAATCCCTGGGTACCTACTGTGTCAGTGCATATGCCATGTGTTGCCTCTTTGCCAAGGGCAGGTCATACTGTGCATGGCCCTTTCGCCTACTGGGCCCAGCTCAGGTAGTTCCTTCTCCAAGTCACACTGTGCCTGTACAGGCCTTGGCATTGGTGGGGGTTGTGTGGCCTTGACCCATGCTGTTCCTGCTGCAACTGTTACCGCAGGATCAGATTGTGTAGAATAGCACATACCATAACAATTTGGGTGCATGTAGCTGGTGAGTACTGCAGGGCTCCACCAGATGTGTCCAGACACCAGAACCATGACCTGAGCATCCCAAACACATGCTCAATTATATGTCTTGCCTGTGCATCTGCCTCATTATGGTGTGGTTGTTCAGGTGTGTGTGCATTGCTGATGGGTGTCATCAGCCATGACTCCAGTGGTTACCCAGCATCCCCCACTAGGAGACTGTAGGGGATGTCCACATTGGCAAAGGTGTGGTACAGCTGCGTCAGATGCCATATATCAGAATCGTCATAGCTTCCAGGGCAGACAGCGCACACATTCAGTTTAATGCCCTGGCCATCGCATATGGCCTAGCTGTTGGCGGGTATGCCCCTGCAGTTAATGTAGGCCCTACCCCACTCACCGGGTGGTGCTTTGATACATACGTGCATGCAGGCTATAGCACCCAGTACCCCAGGGTAGTCAGCCATGTGGTGGAAGAGACGCATATTGCTGATCTACAAATCACATGTGTTGAGGACATGTACGTGCTCACTAGCATGTGGTGACATGGCATCTGTGAACTGATGCAATACTCTGGGTGCAGATGCCTGTGAGATCCCCATGATATCCACAGTTGTGCTTTGGGATGTACCTGTGGCTAGTATACCTAGGCCAACACATACCGTGGTATCCACTGTGATGGGTTTCCCTCGGCCTGTTCGATGTGTCTGGTGTGGCTGGCACAGCTCAACAAGCTGCTGTAGGAGATCTCTGTCCACCCCATAGCGCTCCACTATCACTAGCTCATGTAGCCCCTGGTAAGTTACCCTGGGTCTGTAAAGTCTTATGTCACCTCACTAAGGGTTGTTCGGCAGCATACACATCCTCACCACCCTCAGCCTCTTGCACATGTTGGTCTATGTTGCCTGCTGCAGCCCTTCTCATTTGGTTGGACTGTGTTGAGAAATGTCCCCGCATGTATACACCGGTGGTGTAGAGTGTGGAAGAAACCAGTGTGTATGGCACTTGCTCACATTACTGTAGTGTTCTAAGGCAGGTTGGCCATGTAATCTGTTGATTGTGCTGATCATCACCTGTTTGTGCAGCCTGTTCACCTTGACTACTCAACTACTGCTGTTGTCCCTCCCACTTTCACAAGGCAGGTATAGACACACCCCTAGCTTAGGCGTGCTATGGCAGGAGCAATCCCAAGGCACAGGTCTCCAATGTACGTACAGTATGCCTGACCCCCCCCTCCCATGCTTTCATCTATATTCGAGCCCTGCACGCAGCTATCTACACACATACACTCCTGGGATCTGCATCACACCCTGGGGATAAATGGGATTCACTATTGTCAACCTCATCTGCATAGTATAGTCTTCTAATGCATAGTTATATGACCCATACTGACCCTCCAAATAAATAACCACTGCTTATTGTCACTCAGATCCGTACACAACTGGTTAAAGGTGCCTTACTATCACCGTATTTGATGTCACTTGGTCTTCCCAGCAACAAAATAACCGGTGTCTACACGACTAGAACCCGGGACCCTGCACACCACAGACGATGTGCTTTACCACTACGCCATGGCAGATATACATACATCCGAGGTGATCACGTACAGGTCATCCAGTACAAACATTCAATAGTGCTAATGCCCACATACATATATGTATATATCTATGTCTATCTATCTATATCTACATATATTATATATATCCATACATACATGCATACATACATACACACACATATACATATACACACACATACGTAGATATTGCATTTATATCACAACAGCGGACCACATGACACCAAAGCATTAGACATGAATGAAAAGGAAACCACATGTGCCACCTGCATTATGTAGTGGTGTTACTATCAAGGCAAGTGTGTTTCGTTGTGTCACATGGGTCAGACTGTATAAAGGGTAAGAGTAGGGCTGCTGACATTTACTCACCAGACCTATTGGCGAATGTATGTGTTGACAACCCAGTGTCTTGGGCGATTATGAGATCTGTGAACACTATATAGGAAAGCAACAAAACACACTCAGCACATCCTAAAGCTAGTCACCCACAGATACCAACACATAGGGTATGACTGCCAAACACACACACCTGTCATGCCTTGGAATCGAGCACCTACCTGTCTATTGTATCACACTACAGCATTACGCAGTAACAGAATGCGCTACCGAGATTACTGGATCACAGCACTCCCAGAGGCATACTTCTAGTTGGGTGACATCATCAGCAAAGGCAAAGATGCCGATAGGGATTGTATGGAGAGTGAGCTGTCTAAAAGCATTACTCTGTCCCCAGGAAGCTGAAACAGACACACACACACACACACACACACACACACACACACACACACACACACACACGGCAGGGCTGGGATTAGAACATAGACCTGAATACCTTATCACACTACAGCATTACGCAGTAACAGAATGCGTTACTAAGATTACTGGATCACAGCACTCCCAGAGGCATACTTCTAGGTGGGTGACATCATCAGCAAAGGCAAAGACGCCGATAAGGATTGTATGGAGAGTGAGCTGTCTAAAAATATTACTCTGTCCCCAGGCAGCTGGAAACACACACACACACACACACACACACACACACACACACACACATGGCAGGGCTGGGATTAGAATATAGACCTGACTACCTTATCGCACTACAGAATTACGCAGTTACAGAACGCGCTACCAAGATTACTGGATCACAGCACTCCCAGAGGCATACTTCTAGGTGGGTGACATCATCAGCAAAGGTGCTGATAGGGATTGTATGGAGAGTGAGCTGTCTAAAAGCATTACTCTGCCTCCAGGCAGCTGGAAACACACACACACACACACACACACACACACACACACACACATGGCAGGGCTGGGATTAGAACATAGACCTGACTGCCTTATCACAGCATTACGCAGTTACAGAACACACTACTGAGATTACTGGATCACAGCACTCCCAGAGGCATACTTCTAGGTGGGTGACATCATCAGCAAAGATAAAGACGCTGATAGGGATTGTATGGAGAGTGAGCTGTCTAAAAGCATTACTCTGTCCCCAGGCAGCTGGAAACACACACATGGCAGGGCTGTGATTAGAACATAGACCTGACTACCTTATCACACTACAGCATTACGCAGTTACAGAACGCGCTACCAAGATTACTGGATCACAGCACTCCCAGAGGCATACTTCTAGGTGGGTGACATCATCAGCAAAGGCAAAGAGACCGACAGGGATTGTATGGAGAGTGAGCTGTCTAAAAACATTACTCTGTCTCAGCAGCTGGAAACAAACACACACACACACACACACAGCAGGGCTGGGATTAGAACATAGACCTGACTACCTTATCACACTACAGCATTACGCAGTTACAGAACGCGCTACCAAGATTACTGGATCACAGCACTCCCAGAGGCATACTTCTAGGTGGGTGACATCATCAGCAAAGGCAAAGAGACCGACAGGGATTGTATGGAGAGTGAGCTGTCTAAAAACATTACTCTGTCTCCAGGCAGCTGGAAACAAACACACACACACACGGCAGGGCTGGGATTAGAACATAGACCTGACTACCTTATCACACTACAGCATTACGCAGTTACAGAACACGCTACCGAGATTACTGGATCACAGCACTCCCAGAGGCATACTTCTATGTGGGTCACATTATCAGCAAAGGCAAAGACGCCGATAGGGATTGTATGGAGTGTGATCAGTCTAAAAACATATTAATGTCCCAAGGCAGATGGAGACAAACACACGGCAGTGGTGTGAGCAGGACAACTGGCTATTTACGGAGCACTATTACAACACTACATAGATACGAGATGTGCCACAGACAGTACACCTTTCAAGACAGTCAGTATGACCTTCTAGGAATGCACACATCGACCTGGATGCTGGCAGTTATGGTGTACATACCTGTGAACCAGTGTGTTAAATGTAGGAATCTATCCTGAAGTGGGGTATGGCCATCTGTTGCTTGGATGACGACTATCGCTATACAGGATAACAATGGTCATGCCCATACACAGAGGCACACAACCGACACAAGGTGTCACTGGGCATGCTCACACACTTAGTAGCGAAGGGCTGTTTTGTATGCACACAGATTCTAAACAGGGCTGTCTTGTATGCACACAGATTCTAAACAGGGAAGGTCACAGTGTGTCAATAGTCATCATTGTTAGCATGAATGCTGTACGACATATGTCTGACACCGGTCTTCTACACAACGTCTGCTGCTGTCCATCACCTTAGCTGTACCAATCTAAACCTGGCGCACTAATACCACCCGTGGTGTTGTCCTGGCAGGAGTGGGTACTTCGCACATGTAGTACCATACATAGATGAAGAACCTGAGACCAGGTAAACACCCTAACACCTACAGGACAACTGCATTGTATGTGTATGCTAAATAGTGCTAGATGTGTAGCGTTCGTAATCATAGCTGCCAATCTAGATCCAACAATGGGGAATACTGACATCTGTGCAGTGAGGAACACCTGGTATAAGGCTCAGTTGTGCACAATAGCACTACCACTGTATACTTCAGATACAGACATGTGGGCCATAAGACCATTACGGACCACTCAAGGTGTTAGTGTCCCCACGTATATGAAGGCCACTCACATGTACTGACCAGTACACTCTCAAAAGCCATCACAGATGTGTCAGGTGCAGATCAACGTGGTAAATGCCACACTGTAGTATGTAGCCCTCACACATCACCGTGTCCTTGGACCAGCAACACACATCCATACATTAGTATGACACCATGTTACTCATGACCAGTGGACTGTACCTAGCTCTACAGCAACTGTGCAGACTACCCATGTACTGACAGGGTTCCATCATGTGTTATGCAATGCACTGATACCACTATTCATAACCAGGTTGGCGGTACACATAACAGGGGCCCTGGGTCTTATACAGCTGTAGCAGATAACTGTTGCTGTACACCAGGCAACACACCCATGTTTGGATGTGACATACATGTAACCGCCATGGATATGTACATGCCCCACACACACACAACACATATGTACATAGCATAGCTAATGCTGTCCTTCATGCAGACACGTGGCTACAGTGATTACACGCATGCACATGGAAGGTAGGTCCATGGCTGTTGAATGCTAACAGTACATAAGGTAGCAATGTTGACTGAGTTAACATTCCCTCTGTACTGGTTACCCATGACAACTATCATATCATACAACAGTCCATGTGTCATGTATGTCACACATGTTCACCAATTGCAATGCATACAAACATGGCTACATGACAGGAATGTAGGACCTATACACATGTACATGTAATGTTGTGCATTCAGCTACCATGCATGAGCAGTAGCTGATGTTTGCAGTTCATCTGTGTCCTACTACAACATGCAGTTGCAATGCAGTCCCATCATTGACACCTGTATATGGTGAAATACTGACAGTACGGTAAGATGTACATCAGGTATGGATGGATGTGTGTACATAAAGTGGTGGGCCACCTTTGCAGATGGATGTTTGCTGAAGACAGCTCACAGGTGTGTCACAAGCCATCTTACCACAACATGTGCAAACAGTGAGCTATGTTTCTGGTAATTGAAGGTGAAGATATACAACCTACACAGCGGTCAGGGTGTCATTGACTGTAAATCAGTTGACACCTGTAACACTTAAGTCATCCCGTGTGCATATAGCTGCACAATTGCCGAAGGTAGCATTGGTACACATTGTAATGCGGGCAATACTGCTGCATGTCTGTCAGACATATAAGAAGATAGCAGGTGTTTGATTCACAGTACTGCCATGTATGTTTGCTTGTGTGACCATATATGCCATGTATGGTGGGGAATATATCCCAATTGTTATACACCCCTGTACACTGTTGTAGAGATCTGTACATACGGCAGTGTAGAAAGCAAGACAGGCAGGGGTGGTGTGTGTATCACACACATGTTAGCTATCTGTATGTGCATGACATGTGTGGACTCCAGTGTGTAAATGTGTATGTATGTATGGCTGTCTGGTGCATGGAGTGAGGATGTATGCTACCATTGAGAACAGATAGGGCCCCTAACCCCTCAAGGTGATGCAATCTACTACCCTGTGGATGTTGTCAGTTTTAGGCATTACTGACTACCTGTACATGTTCATTCTCTGTGTCGCGTCATGTGGGTGCACAGTACTGTAATGGTGAATACCACATAGGCAGGGGTCCTCACCTCACCACTATCAAGTGTGTGTTATATTGTTGTTGACCCCGTGAGTGTGGGCATATTACTGTGTGTGTCTGTGTATGTCCACATCCTGTAATGTGTCAGTGTTTCACTGCTACACAGTGAGTCCTCATGCTATCAACTGACCCCTACCCTTGACATCAGCTAGACCACTGTGTAAACCCCCCGCACCATGTATCTGTACCTGTGATGTCACCCGGTATGGATGTCACGTCTCTAGCCACTGTTGCCTAGTACACAGATCACATGCTCCTGTATCAGTAGGTGTGTAGAGATCTATGGAATGTCAGCCTTTCTAACAGTGAGGCTGAGGCTACGTATAGCATGCTGGTATTGCCATCCATGCCTGTGAGTACTCCACATTTACACATGTGAAACTGCAAACACTGGTACTTAATGGCAGATGCAATTAGACCTTAAGGAGGGAAGCAGGGCATCATTACCAACATGCTGTTACTGTTGTTACCAAGACGCATACTGTGAACATAAAACAATGCATTCTAACTACAAACACTGTTACGTAATGGCACATGCAATCAGACCGTAAGGAGGAATGCAGGGCATCATTACCCACATGCTGTTACTGTTGTTACCAAGACACATACTGTGAACATAAAGCAATGCATTCTAATCCTGTACTACATGGTATGTCTGCTGGGTGCCAACAGTACACAACAATTGTAATATACACCTATCTCACTATCCTGTTCACCCTGTGCATCAGACCATATGAGCATGTCCCTGCACTGATGGTGTGGATGACAGGGATGCAGCACAGGCATCATCATATACACAGGGTGATAATGTTTGCCAGGGGCCTAGGCTGCACCAGTGGATGACATCATGTGTGTGGGTTAGGGCCTGTGATCTACTTGGACATGTGTGGTTATTATGCATGTGGGTGTTGGTGCTCTACAGATGTTTCTGGCGTGTGCGTCTATGTGTGCACACAGTTCTGCCATGTATCTGGCCTACACAGGGGTATTATTGACAGCTCCAGATTGTACAGACCAGGATGTACAGCTCACTGTGTCTGGCCACGGCCACGTAACCTGTGCATGCCAGGGTTGCATGGGCACTACCAGACAGAGGTACAGATTGGGTACTGTCCAATGACACATGTCCACTGGAACCGTGTCCCAGCTGGGACTGTCCAGGGCCATGTCCATGTGGCCTGCTGTGTTCTGGTGTGGACAGCACAGCACCAGCTGCACTGCTGCTACTACAAGCACTATGGGAGCAGGCATGTGAGGTAGCTCATTCGCATAGACCTGCACCAGGTGGTGTAGCTGGCCTACGTCCACGTGGCCTACGCCTCACTCCTAACAGATGTTCCAGCACAGACAGCTCACTTTCATGGATTGCCATGCCACGGTCAAGGATTCCAACCATGTCACCCAATCGCCTGTCCAAAATGTCAGCAATCTGCTGTTGAGCATTTGCCAATGCCTGGATGTTTTCATTTAAAGAACAGATAGCAGCCCTCTGAAACCTCTGCCCTTCTCTGTTCTGCCGTTCAGCATGTGCCTGTGCCACCATTACAGTCTGAAACATGTGTCGAGTGGCACAAGCTGCTGCGCTCTGTCGTGCAGGTGCATGTCGGCCAGAGGTCCTCCTACGAGCAGCACTGGCCATATGCCTGTGTGGCACATCTGCAGTCATTTCACTGACACCATGGTGTGAAGACACACCTTCCGTAGCCAACACACGTTCCTGTTCCAAGCTAACACACGGTAACTGCCCTTCCTCTATGGCCACTGATGATGGGGTATGTGTTGGCATGAGAACTGTGTGCGGGGAAGAGGGGGTATAGTTGGAATGGCAACCAAAGGCACAGATTCAGCCCCTGACAACCCTGCCTGTACCTCAAGCATATGTTCATCACTGCTAGAGTCTGTGGGGACACTAACATCAGATGGACTGCAGGAGGGCAACGCACCTACATCACCTGTGAAGGCAAACAAAGACTCTACATTACAATAGAGACAGACACACAGACACAGACACACAGACACACACACACACGCACACACACACATGCACACAGACACATACACATACAGACACACACAGACACACACACAGACACACACAGACACACACAGACAACCATGCACACACACAGACAACCATGCACACACAGACACACACAGACAACCATGCATGTGATATGACAGAAGGCATGCAGCATGCATGTGATACAGCAGATGGCATGCAGCTCAGACATTAATAGTGGTAGTTAGACTACATCCCTGGGTTGCACACAACAGCAAGCATGTATCATAGCAGAAGCCATGCATTTCACACAATCATGGTAGTAAGTATGCATCCCTGTGATACACCATGTGGACCAGCACAGGTTAACAGTACACATGGCTGATGTGAGGCATATGTCCTTGACATTAACATGTAGTATGACATGTAATCTGCTGATGTGTGCAGTGACATGCATACATGTTTGATACAATGGTGTCCTGACACATGTACAGCGGTGTAATGGTGTCACATTGCAGTGTTGTCTGTATGCCCTACAGATAGAATGCACTTTTCGCAGATGTGTATGACCACTGAGGGTGGTATGAGGCATCTATATTGCTATACAGTGTGAAGTACAGACACAGTGCCATTGCATGGAATCATGAGGCAGCTCTATTGCTATACAGTGTGGAATACACATACAGTGCATAGCCATGACTGCGTGCATACACAATCCATACATACTGTGGATTGTGACCCACATCGCTGAGGTGTATACACACTAAACCATGCTGTGTTATGTGTGACAGGTCACCGGCAGACATACCGATGACACCCCTGCACAATTGCTAACATTTCTTAGCTGCCTGGCAACTGTGTCCACACATGGCAGACTGGTCAATACACCATGTCCCACATGACATTTATGTACCACACACACGAGGTGCACGGCTGACAGTGATGTCCAACAGCAGCAAGGGAAATGTACGGTATCTCTGGCCTGATGTGGTGTCTGTGTATGTTTGTGGAAGCTGTACAGGTGACTACTTTCATGCTGTGACACAGTCATGATGTGCAACACATCTTATGTGGTCAAATTAAGTGACACCTCCACAAGCTGTGCACAGGCTGTTAGGATGTCCAGTGTTCCACATCTACTATATAACCATTCAAAAAAGGCTATAGTTGGACCATGTGTAGACAATGTGCAACAGGGTGTATACACATACACATCACTTCTACTGTGTGTTACTACATGTCTCTGGCCATACTCCATGGCCATGTGTGAACATGTGTTGGCCAGATGTGTGTGATGGCCATCTATGTCACATGTCTGTGTTGTCCCATATGACATACACCCATAGATGTCAGATACTCCAGTGTCCACAGGGTTATACAGACAAAGGGTTGTATGTTTGGTATGTGGGGTATGTTTTATGGGATAGTGTGACAATGTTGCAGCCGGACCACTACATGTCTGGGACATGTCAGATGGCACATCACAATGTCTGCACTCATTGCAGGGGCACATTCCACAATGGTGAATCATGTGGGCTGCCCATATCCCAGCTCATTGTGTAGTACTGTTTGTGTACCCCACATGTGTTGTTCTGATGTATAGTACATATTCCTACATTGAACAATGCCTCCACCATTGTATGCACAGCTGTCAACACATCTAGCAATGACAGTTACTGTGGTTTCATGCCTGTGTTTCATTTGGTTTGTATATATTGCACATGGGTAGCCAGTGTGATTGATGAAAGCTGCGACCTGCATATCATGACTGGTCCGTACATTATGTGTACATGTGTTAACTGGCCACATGGTGAATAGATCTGTGCATTCACATGCCTGATACTGATAACTGTCTCACCTGCAATGGACTGCTGTCTCTGCGGCACACCAGAGGTACCTGTATAGGGGTGACACAGCAGTTTGATCATTATCCATGACTGTATGACAGCTACAGGGTGCACTTTGCATGTTAACACATTTGCCAGTACAATAGCATATACTATGGAGTATGCACACGTGTGCATACACAGGGTAGCATACTATAGTATGCGGCATGTTTGTAAACATACTTTGCATATGATGTTACATTACATAGTGTACAGTGACACATGCGACTAAATGGGATATAATATTTATATGTGCAGTAGTGACTTACCAGGCAACTCCAGGCTCTGTGGTTGGGAGACACCCACCTCCACAATGGCAGCTAGAGTTTGTGGATGCTGTTCTGATTGGGTCCCCAGGCTGGCCAGCAGCTCCTCGGTAGGTGTGAGTGGGGGCTGGGTTGGTGGCCCACCACCTGTTCTACCTTGTTCCCTGACAATTGCATTGGCACGCTATTTCGCATGTCGAATCAGGTCCATGCAGTGTCTGCGCACCTGCTGGTAGGTGTGGTTATGGCCACCCACATCATTAACCCTCCTGTGAAGTTCCTGCCACAGGTCATCACGCTGCTGGGCATGCTGTGGCACATGGCTGAACAGTACCTTATATTTATCCTGGAGGTATGGTATGAGGGCATCATCCCCCAAGCGGCTATATGCTTGTAGTCATGATCGAGGCATTATCTGTAAGACATAATGATGGAGACAGGTCACAGCATCTCAGAGATGCACAGAGATACAGATGCACATTCATGTGTATTACATTTAGTACATGTGAACAGTTGTCTTTGCAAATCATGACACTGACACGACTGACATGTTCATTTCACACACATGTAACACCCGATGGGGATTGGATATTATCACCATATACATGTGTCACCTCATTACATTACTCATACTCCATGTGAATGCTGTCTTGTTGTGGGCATGTCTGTTTGCCTGTACTGGTGTTCTTACCTATCAGCATATGCCTGGATGTGTGCACATTAATGCTGTTGACCTTGATGTTGTGTATATGTCACATATCATCACATACACTGCCTTCACGGACATGGGCAGTGACAATGCAGACATGCGCATGGAAACGTTTACATGCATGTGTTTTGCCATATACATCTACACTGCACTGTACAGCAGATCAACATCCTGCCACGTATCACCTGTGTTGCACATGTGATATACATGGGACAATGGCTAGCTGGATGGTATTCGCAGGGATGGTTATCAACTATAGCATGTACGGCCAAGATCATGTAGTAGTGTGTATGCCCTGGGCCATGTATGGGCATAGGATGTAAGGTTTTCTAGCTGTATCCGACAGCCATGTTCCTGCCGACAGGTGAATCAGTGCCACATTACTGATCCAGACAGTTACTGATACATCTACCATGCGGTCATCACACCATGTATGACAGAGATGACATGTGCAGCTTTGCTGGACTGAGTTTCATGGTATGGCAGGTGTATGTCACATGTATGGCACAAGGATCTGTCCAGCATGTGGCGACCCTTGTACTAGGAAGGTGGCTGTCCATGATGTATGTCTTTCAGATCAGGATATGTACGTGTAGCATGTCCAACATCACAGTGTTGCACATGTCTTTATGCAGGGTAGGCAGCATGCTGCATAGTGGATATGAGGATTGCGAAGGCTGGTGTCGCCCATCCAAGCATGGCCAATACCCCTTAAAGGTGATATGTGATCGGATATTGGTCACTTGAGTGCTGAGTATGGCTGTCCAATGATATCCATGCTCATGGATGGCACCCTGTCATGACTTGGGTTGCCTGTTATGACTACCTAATAGGCCTGGTGATGTCACAAGCTCAGGGAGGTAAACTGCACAGCACCATCCCTTACACACAGTGTCCATAATGTTGACCGCTGCTTAGGTGGTAGTTAATGTGTGCAGGGTTATTAACATAGCGGTGACAATGCAATAAACAGCTGTCAGATTGTGCACATATGTCACGCACCTCACCCACAAAGCCCATGCTGTATGTTGTCCACAACACTGAGTCAGCTATTGCTCCTAGGTCATGGCCATTCACATACTCATGTATGCAGATGCCTCCCAGTTGTCTGTGTGGTATGGGCTACAATGCCAGGGGAGTACAAAACATTAACCCTGTTTTACTGTAGCTGCCACTGGTGTGATATGTCACTCAGACACCTTTTGTAGTGTTGCTTCTGTGAACAGGCCACTGGTAGAACACTCCTGTGGCATATGAAGGTACATGTAGTATACTGAGTGTAGGTGGAACACAGTATGGGTGATGATGTCCTATGACCTGTCACAGGTATGCTATGTAGTGTGAATTCATCGGTACTGTCATCTACATCTGTACTGCTAACAACATCTACATTGATTAAGGTTCATAGACTTTCAGACCATACTCAGCAGGGTAATAGTGCTGTGCCTCCCATTATGAGTGGCATCTCCACTTTGTGGGTTGTGATAACTGTTAGTGTGATCCATTCAGTATTTTCACAGACTGCCACGAACCTATGTTTTACATGGAAGTGTATGTGTAGAGCAAACTGTTTTGCCATATGTGTATTATACGACCAGGAATTTGAACAGGTCACATGCAGCCTGAGTGCACCTTGTACCATCATAGTTATGATTACAGGGGCTCTGTAGTATTCATGGATATGTGATTGTGTACCAGGTGGGGGGTGCAGTGAGTTTATATTATCCAACACCCTATCTGTATTGCTTATTCATGCTCAGCACTTGTTCAGAACATGTACACACTTCATGAGCTACTAATTACTATATCATTCAATCCTACTCATTTACTACAGGTCAACACTGTTTGTCCTTACATTTCCAGCATGCTTACAGTACAACAGCTGTTGTACACACTTATCTCACATATC
The DNA here is from genome assembly GCF_019279795.1 of Protopterus annectens. Classification (NCBI taxonomy): domain Eukaryota; kingdom Metazoa; phylum Chordata; order Ceratodontiformes; family Protopteridae; genus Protopterus; species Protopterus annectens. The sequence goes on along the minus strand of NC_056748.1, from coordinate 811,342,119 downwards.
TTGTGAGAAATAGTTGAATATACAGGCATGTCCAAATGTCAATTACCAGTGTTATTGCCTGTCTATATGATGAATGTGGGCAACATGAGGCAATATAGCAATCGTCTCATGTACACAGTCAATGCTCACCTCCTAACATACGACACTACAGCCTGTGGGAGATGCACATATGTAGCCATGCTGGAGGTAATGCTCTCTCCAACCCAGACTTAACCTGACAATCATGTGGGGATGTTAAACATTTGCAGCACACCCCACTCATCACATAGTCTCACTAGATCTCCACCACCACAGGCCACACATAGTAAGAGTACAACATTTGCGGAGCCTCTCCATACTACTCTGTGTAGGCAACAGAGGCAGCCCCCATCACCAAACACAACACCAATTACTTATAGCCCACAGACTCATGTGTGCCCATCAACTACAGCCAATAGGGTGTTATAACATACCCAACACACTAGTCATAGGTGACTCTGTAGGCGGTCACACTGATGTCCCACTCAGCAAGCCACACAAGGCGATAGTCACTGTCATCTGGCTGTCGGGTAACAGGATCCACAACATAACCTATGCACTCAAGTCACTCATCAACAGGTACAATATGACTGTCATTCTCCACGTTAGTGTGAAATCCCTGAGATGTAACTTCCTGGACTACATGTACAGGGACATGCAATAGCTCTCTGATCTTGTAGCCTAGGCAGGTATCGCCCAAGCCCTGAGAAGCATTCTGCATTAGTCCAGACTGATGACACAGTACAACAACAGAATTATTCACTTCAACAGTTGCCTATGCTTCTGGTGTCATTCCAAGGGTATCCAGTATCTGCCTGCTTTGAATGACATGGTCGACAAACCACAATGCTTTGTCCCAGATGGCCTGCACCTGTCGGCCCTGGGATTATGGATAACATCTAAAGCTCTTGCTGCTCCTATACTGCCTGTTTTAGACACATTTCAAATAACATATTCACCACCAGAACAGGTACAGGCAAGCAAAACCTGAGGGTAATGTAACTCAATGCTTGACATCTTCATCTCAAACGCACTCATCCAAGGCACTCCTTATAATGGACCACTTCGATGTCTCTGCAGTGACTGTGACCTGCTTCTAGGCTCCAGAGAGCACCCCTGCACTGACAGGCTATTACGCAGACAACACCTTTCAGTCATGTAACCAGGACCGGAACATCCACGGCGGAGGTGCGCCCATATTTCACAGGGATGTACATACCTTCATGCTGGTTGCTTAGCATGATGCATCAGAGGCAATCCAAGTGCAACTAACTGTGGCCAGAACTGCTATACAAATTGTATCTTGATACGGATTCCACACCATACCCCACGGTTAACGGCCCTCATTTCTTGGTGTACTGGAAAGTAGGGTTCAAACAGGAACTACTCATCTGAGACTGACACTACCCCACACCTAACTGTGATACCTACTCATGTACCGACACATTAGGCCAACACTTTCGTGGATTCATAAACTCCAATCGGCTAGATCAACCTATAGACACCACCATCAAGGCCAACAATATCCTAGACCTGGACATTACCAACATGTGTGACTGGTGTTACACACCTGGGGTTATCCCCTCGTTGGTCAGTTCCGAACGTATGCTAATCACCCTTGTTTTCAACATCCCAGCACCACACCCTTCACGGAAAACACAGTACAATATTTCTACAAAGCCAACTTCACACTTTGTATGACAGAAGTAGTGAACACCATGACACCCATGCAGATGGACAATATAGTTACAAACTCAGAAACATTCACAACTGCACTTCATTTGCACTTACACAACTGCATGGATCATGCTATCCCAAACAGAGCCATGACGGTACCCACCACATAGCGGACGCCACTGTGGGGGTCCACTGCCATGGACATAATGCACGACAGAAGGAGACTGTTGCAAAGTAGGGTACACTCCCATGGGTGGGGTAGCTCCCTGGTCAGCATCAGTAGGAATCTGGGATCCATTATCACATCCTCCAAAGCTAGCTACGTAAACATTACTGTGACACATCCCAAGGATTACCACAAAGCGTTATGGAGGTATGTCACTACTCTCGATGGCAATACCCACATCTGCTCTGACATACAACGGTTAGGCAGAAACATTACAGAACGGACTGATATTGGCAACATCCTGGCAGCTACCTTTACACCCCTCTCACACCCTAAAGGGCCCAAATCTATACAGGATCAATGCAGAGTCCCTGCAGTCACAACTACGCAGTTCAAACCTGCTCTATCTAAAGCCTGGAACACAAACTCCATGTGACCGTCCAACATCCCAGGCTGCGATTTACACAAATGTCAGAACAACATGGCTCCCCACTTGGGCACCAGATTCACTAATAGCCTTGTATCAGGCATTGTGGACCCTGAATGGCACACAGCAACAGTTATCACACTCCACAAAGGTGGCGCCACAATGGACCACAGGAACTAATGCCCTATACACCTGACTAGACTGTTCTGCAAGGCTATAATGAACATCATCATGGAAGTCATTCACAGAGACATTGTTGGCCCCCAAACTTTTGATACCACCCAGGTTGGATTTGTTAGGGCCACACCATGGCTCCTACACATGGTGGAGTCCTTTGAGACAATTACCAAGGTAGTAGATGATGGTAAGGAGGTCCACACAACCTACCTTGTCCTCTCATTGGCTTTCAACACCATTCACCATTCTAGTATTGTCAATATACACATCCACCTGCACAGCGACCCATACGTCTTGAGATGTTATGCAAAGTGGCTCACGGACAGGACACACGCAGTGAGGGTAGCATACTGCAATTCCTACTGTACATCAGTTACAATTGGCATACCCCAGTCCTCGGTCATAGGGCCCCTCATGTTTGTTATATGCTTCCCTGAGGTACAGTTTAGCACAGAAAGACTTTCCCTGAATAGGTTTCTAGACGACTGCAGACTAGGGGCCATGATTGATTCATCGGCTAATGCACGCACCCTCCATAAGAGTATCACTGTGACAGATACCTGGTATTGGTAACATGGCCTCAAGCAGCATGCCACAAGGTGCATAGACATCCCCTTTGGATTACAACAATCACCCAGTGACTATCACATAGGTGGTAGTCCTCTACATACATTAGATATTATAAGGGATCTTAGTACACACGTAGATAGCACCCACTCCTTTGATAACCTTATTGCCAAGGGGGCATGGATATCCTTCTACATGGCCACCCTAATCTATAATGGGTTTGTAGCCTGAACAAAGGCTGCCAATGTACCTCTATACTCCTGACTTATGAAACACGTTGAAGGGTACAACACCCCATTTGGGGTGTACCTTACAGAACAGCAACGGCTTTAAATACCACAACATTAACACACCAACAGTATTACTCACCTCTGTAGGATGACGCATGCAGCACAACTACTGAAACCCCAACTGTAGTCATTTGCATACTGCATACTCAGAGGTGACCTCTGCTCAACATACAAGGCCCATGTCCACAACAATATTGGTGGATATGCTCCACATAAGTAACATAAGCAAAAGCCACTGAGAGCAACATGCTCTGGGATATGCACCCAAATGCAATGATGAGTAGCACGTGCTGGAAGGATACATTCCTGAAACGGACACTCACCATGCTTTGAAACATGATTCCTATGTACATCAAGCTGGGACCCTCACTAGCACTCTTCATGAGATACCTCGATGGGTGGATGGGGAACAGACGTACGCCAGGGATCACTGCAGTGGCTGTACTGTACACAGGTGCAGGAAACAAATGGCTGTGCTGTTCACAGGCACAGGACACTAACCTAGGGAGGTGCTGCCAGTGAAAACACTGTATTTGGGCTTACAAATGGACTTGGCCAGACAGCATAGTACCTAACTATGAACCTATGAAGCTATTACATGTCCTTTGTGCATGGATAATTGAGTAGCTCTTCCATTTCAATTAGCTATCATGCTGTTACACTGTCTGGTGACTACAAGACATATGTATCCATTCTGAGGAAGTCTCCGGATGCGGAGACGAAAGCGCTTAATGTTTGACCTAAGGAACCATTTGCATTTTGTACCAAATGGAATTTAGTTATTTTTTGTTTGTGTTTTTACTTTTTGGACAATAAATTTTTGTCAACCTAGTTCAACAGGCTGGTGGCTATCTACTTTGGACAACCTTTATTGTACCGGATCCTGCTTCAGTAAATATGTATCCTGTTATTGTGTATTGTACATTCCAATAGACATACCTTATGTTTGCATAATATAACAGTAATGTTATGTAAAATATTTGACATATCTACCTACAATACTGTACTTTTCACATTTTTTAAACCATATCCCATAATGCAAAGCATAATTGCACAGCAGGACCACCTTAGGCATGATATTCTCGTTATACGCCCATACGTATGCCTACTGTTACAGTATATCAACATATAGTATCCCCTGTTATGGCACGTACTTGTTGGACAAACCCTACCACCGACAGCAGCTGGAGTGGAATTGTTATGTTTAAAGCCCTTATGTAGCATCCCTTGTGGTGTATGAGGTGTTTACCTTGTGGCCCACAGCAGTACACACAATTTCTACAAGCGTTACTATGCTCAACAAGATATCACTACATAATACCTTTTCCCACTGTATGCATTGCGTGCACTTTCATTAATACAGAACAGGCACTACATACACTAACATACTGAGTGTTCTACATACCTTCTTAGTGGTCCGAGTTTATGATAATATCTGTGTTACTCCTTTCCTCTTTAAACGGTTCTATGGTATGAGCATACGGTTTGAATGTATGGCAAGCCATCATTTTATACGTGGATACCTGTAACATGTGGTATCCTGCCACCAATTGGTGTTCTGGAGTAAATTATTACATGCACATCAGCTGTGCAGCTACTCCATTGGCCAATTACATGGCAACAGTGGGGTATAATTGAATACTCCACTTGGGCGTTGTCCTTTTGCCCTACCTTCGAGGGAGACGGTCTGGATGTATTTTATTGTGATGAATTGCAACTGCTATATGGAGAGACACAGATACTTTGAATTCATGTCCCCCGTGGATTGTGTGTGACGGCTAGAGTATATAGTTCTACATGTGAGTGTAGTTGTTATCTTAACCGCCTGATACGAGACTATTGCAAACAAAACCTGTAACATCGGCGTCTGTTCCATTGTACAACAGCAACAATTTCACATGGTGCCACTACAAGTGTGTCTCTCACAAGGTATGTTAACACTTCTGCAGATGTCATTGAGTGAGTGGATGTTTGTGATGTTATTACAGTCTGTATTGCAATTGTTTCGGGTGTGGGGGAGATGTAGGTGTGTGTACATAGCAGATAAAGGTTTGTGGGGACTGCATTTATACATATTCCATATGTGTGTGGGGGCCCCTTCCCTAACTGAAGACCTGTCATTTAGTAGACTAATATTATGGTTATTGCAGGCTTATTCATTAAGCAATTGTTAATTGGTTCCTATATAGCATGCAGGTGATGTTGATCCTTCAATCCCTCCGAAATACATCGATATGTAATGAAATGTTGCTACATGAAAGCTGTCTTATGTATTTCTGTCACAGATATTTGCACTCATTGCAGTTGTATTGGTGACTCAACCTGTTTGGCGTGGGTTGCCACCTTTTCAAATGGCCATAGTGGGACATTTGCAGGGCACACATCGGGGTTTAGAGGCTGACACATACCCACTGTCAATACAAAGGATAGAACTTGATTTTGCCCTAAATAAAACCTTATTCTTGTAGCACTTTAGTTGCTTATTATGTTTCTTGTACAATTTACGTATTTTAGATACAGAAATAACTATTTAATGCAACTATTACATAATATATGGGACATCATTATGTTCTACAGTCCCGGTACATTTGCCCTTTTTAATATTTGTTGTCAGGACACAACTGCCCAAAGAGGGACTGTCCCTCTCAAAGTGGGACAGGTGGTAACCGTATGCCTAAGGCCGGCTATGACCACAACTACTGTAATAATCTACCTCCGAGTTTGCACTAACAGACACATGATGCAAACACACACACACACACACACACACACACACACACACACACACACACACACACACACACACACACACACACACATTACAGTCCCACGGAAACACACACCGCACTCTCAACATGCACTTACACACACTACAGCAATCGGAACCACACTTAAACACAGTACGTACCTGGACCGCAGCACCAGCAGCAATAACTAAATGTCCCTTAACATCGTGATAATATTACTCGCGGTTATAGTGTTCCGGTACTGTGGTCTTTCGGTCTTTAGACCTCGTGATTACGCGTGTCGGTATGTAAAGCATTCGGTAGTTGGCAGTATCCTATTTATTTGTACCTCCATGGTTGTGTACAAGTCGTTAACCTGTCTATATATTCGCAGATATATATATATCCGTATGTATTGACATACATCTCTCTATCACCCTTTCTATCCCTATTTTTTATATATATATATATATATATATATATATATATATATATATATATAGATAGACAGGGAGAGGGAGAGAGACGTCGGGTACATGGCGGTGTATACTGTTTGCTGAACTCTGCCCTTTTGTGTTTTAACCTGTCACAATACACACCTGCCGTTGGTACATTTTGGGTAGCTTAGTGGTAGGTGATTGTGTACATGGTTGCATGTTCTACTCCTGCCAGTGGTCATTTTACCTCTCAAAAAGGCACTATTAGTACAAGGGTGAATAATTCTGGTTTCACCTGTTCTGAACATCTTTGACCGTGATCTGCGCAGAATTCGGCAAAGCTTAGACCTGTTTTGCGCATATCCGTCATAGTCATGTTTAAACGACGCTTACCGTCACTTGCCACCGCATAAACCCGCTAACATGTGCTTAAACATGCTCTAATGACCTGCATCTAACATCCATTATTCGTGCCATCGGGATTACGTAACGGACCTTGCAGGACGTGGAACCAGGTACATACACGACACAGTCAGTGGCTTTACCACTTGGTCATCTGGGATTTGTACAAGTGTTATGGTGTTTTGTATGTAGACTGTACTATGGCTGTTCCTCCATACTGCAGTCAAATGTGTAACTCAGTTAGTTTACATATGGATGATACCGATTAATGGTATGTCCAAGTGATGTTTAACGGATGTGCTCCAGCATTGAGAATCTATGTCAGAGTGAGCCACACACTGTAATGTGCTACACCTTGACACAACCATAACTGGAGAATGCTGGGGTGGCAGATACCTGTCATGGATACTCCCCATGCTTTGGCACTACATCCCTAATTACATTATATGGAGTCTCTCATTAACACACAGGGGAATACATGCAGAGTAGGTGGGGAACAGTGGTTACACATATGGGTACCGCAATTGGCTCTGCTCCACAGAGGGACAGTTGGTTAATCGATGGGGTGGCGATAGCAGACACATTTTGCCTAGGCTGCTGAATGGCCTCTGACAATTGGGCATGTACCTACCGATGTACCTAGGAACCTATACATACAGTATCAACATATGCTGTTAGCTTCATTTACTGTTCAGGTGTTGACTTTCCTTGTTCCAATAGCTGTTGTGTGTGCAATAGTTGAGGGCTGCCTATGTAGGATTCACACAGTAGGCCACCTATACATTACAATTTGCAGGTGGTCGTGTGTGTGTGCCATCCATTTTACTGTGTGTGCAGGTGGAGAAGTGTGTCAGTCCGTAGGGGCCTACACTGTCAGTGTATGTGCTATATGTTCCCTTTTTGCCAAGGCGTGGGCATACTGGGCACGTCTCTGTCTGCCTACTGGGGCTGGCACAGGGTGTTCGTGGTCTGAATCCCTCTGTGCCTGTGATGGCCTTGGCAATTGTGGTGGGCTGTGAGGGCCTTTACCATTATGTCCCTGCTGCAGCTGTTTCCGCAGGATCATATTATGTAGCTTGGCACATACAATGAAGATGTGGGCACACATGCCTGGAGAGTACTGCAAGGATCCACCAGATATGTCCAAGTAATGGAACCATGATTTCAGCATCCCAAACACATGCTCTATGATGATTCTGGTTTGTGCGTGTGCCTCATTATGGCATTCTTGCATGGGTGTGTGTGCATTTCTGATGGGAGACATCATCCACGGCTCCAGTGCATAGCCAGCATCCCCCACAAGGTGGCCATATGGGATGTCCCCCCTGACAAATACCTGATACAGTTGTGAGGCATGCCAGATGTGGGAGTCATGGTAGCTTTCAGGGCTGCCAGCACATACATCTGTGATAATGCCCTGGGCATTGCACATGACCTGGCAGTTGATGGAGTGGTATCCCTTGTGGTTTATGTAGCACCTACCATGCTCACTGGGTGGTGACTTGATATGTATGTGTGGGCAGTCTATTGCACCCAGTACCTCTGGGTAGTGTGCTGCATGGTGGAAGAGACGCATATTGCTGGCCAACTCCTCCTGAGTTTGGAGGAAGTATATATGCTCACTGGCATGTGGTAACATGGCATCCAAGAACTGGTGGAGTACCCTGGATGCTGATGCCTGTGAGATCCCCATGATTTCTCCAGTTGGCCTTTGAAAGATACCTGTGGCTAGTATTCTCAAGCTTACACATACCTTCGTGTCCACTGGGATGGGTTCCCCTCTGTTGTTTCTGGATCTCAGGCGTGGCCAGCACAGCTCAACTATTTGCTGTAGGATGTCCCTGTCCACCCTGTAATGCTCTACTATCTCCAGATCATGTAGCCCCTGGTAGGTTACACTCTTCTCCTCTTCCTGGGCCTGAGGTGGTTGTCAGCATCATCCTCCACAACACCTTCAGTCTCCAACACATGCTGATGAATCACAGCTATGGCAGCTCCCAACAAGTACATTGTAAAAGCTCCCTGTCTGTTTACACCGATGGTGCAGTGTTTGGGAATACACAAGTGTGTGTGTGAGGTGCCTTCACACTTTATACTATTGTGCTTTGAACACTGATGATGTCATAGGGTGTGTATGTACATTCAGAGCTGCAAGGTATCGTATGTTTTACCACAGGTACTGCTATTGTGCTGCCTTTGGTGTTGAATTACATTTAGCTGCCATGGATTACCTCTTGCCCTTGCCTCAACATTTCTTAACGATTCCCCTCCCATTGTCTGGCATGCATCCAGCAGCCTGCTTTCTTGTTTTGTACTTTCCCGAACCAGGATTGTCTTGCAAAATGTGTTTTATTGCCGATCTACTGCAGGTTTGCTTTGCTCGGCGGTTACAGTTCTCTTTTCTTTACAATCTGACACTTCCCCTATCCTGTTCTGCAGGTTGCTGCTAGCAGCCTTGTTAGCTGCCGTCAATGGCCCACTGTGAGTTAATAGATGTTAATTGCTCAGTTGTACTCCAATTACCCTACTGCAGCATTTCCTTATTGTCTTCCCCTAAACTTCCTGCTTGGACTGTGGTGCGCGGCACGTGCGTCCACTTACTGGGTGTCGTGCACATTTTCATCCACATACACATGTGCTTTTGGGCACCATGTGTGCTCTCAGCTTAGCAAAGCTATACCTACATCCATGCCCCTGTCCTGCGGCTTTGCTTAGCAATGGGCAGCCTGGATTTGCATTGCTCCAATGTGCTTACAGCTGCAGTGGCACACCCCACTGCTGATGTCATGTATTCCTCCAGACCACCCCTCAGTGTTGTAGCGCTGCGCCGTATGGTACATCCTTAGGCTGGCAGGACATTTGTGATTCACTATTACTTGCCTCATTTGCATGGCTTTGACTACTAATTCATAGTTACCGCGCCGAACACAGACACAGGCCCTTAGCAGCCCTTACAGCTTGGTTGTGGTGTAGCATACATACCATTGACTATTATGGTGAAATCATGATTTGTGTTACATTGCTATTTTATGACATTTGTATATATTTTCCTTGTGTTCCCATTTGCGCACACATGCCCTATGGTTGTATTTTGCGTTACTGTGGCCATGACATTAAATGTTATTTTTTATGTGTTGTGCATCTTTTATTATGCCATTGGCTGTATATTTAGCCATTGGCATATGTTAACTTTGTAATACATGAGTCTGGTCCGCTTTAAAGGCTCTGATGTTCTGTTTGTCAAAATGTAAACTGTTTTTTTTTTGGTTTACATTTCTGTAGGCTTACGCTATGCCTACGTCACTTCATGAATCGCTATGCTGCAGTACTGCACATGGGGTGATTTGCATACCTACACCGAGAGTTGCGCAGATCTGGCGTATGCTGGTAGTGCACGTGGAATTGGATCGTACCTGAATCACTCGGCGGCCATATTTGGCATTATACCACCTACGCTACGCCTGCGCCTGGCTCAAGCTTCATGAATCCCGGGGTCTGTATGTTTATATGGGTCTGTATTATTTCATGGAAGATACACATCATCCAATGGCATTTCATCAGAAATACCATTCATCTAATCCCTCTCATGTGGGGCCCTGCAACCCCCACACTCCCTGCAAATTATATATACCAACTCCGAGATCGCAATACAGTGGGAAAAGGGCAAATATCTTCAATCCCAACATAATACATTCTCAATCAGAATGGTTCAACGAATGGCATGTTAGATAAAATGCCATTTGAAATGCCATTCAATGATGTGAAATTTTGATGTAATAATAGGGACCTATATATATATATATATATATATATATATATTTATCAAGAGAGAAAGGAAAGGACATTACTATATGTGAATGTCATTGTGACTGATTCATGTTTTCTGTGTATAAATAAGCATAAAGACAGCAAAGTCAACATAAACTGCATTAATGCATTAGAGAAAAATGCATTTCCACTGTTAACAGTTTAAATGTATGTCATACATAAACAGTATTTGTACATCATACAGCTGACATCTCATCTTGTATGTAAAGAACAGGGACAGTTACTTCTGTAATTACTCCAAAGCTTAGAGTAGTATAGTTTAAGATTTTTTTGGAATTCCGCTAGTAAATAACAGAAAGTAAATGAATGGTGAATGAGGATTTTTTCATGTAGCATGAAAGGATTTTGACACTGAGAACTGAACAAACAATTTTTGAAGCTGAAATTGTAGAAAATTCAACTAATAGATATGAATTAAAGGAGATATTGATTGTTGTATGACTGTGTCGTGAAACAACTGTGTAATGTTAAAATATGAGAAAACAACAATGAAGGGAGCATAACCAACATGGTAGACTAGTGACAACTCTGACAGGACGCTCTTTAGAGTTTTATGCATTTTGACAGTCACTTCACTATGTTTCATTCACTAAGGATTCTAAAATAGTATAAGATTTTTTTTCTTTTAAAATTGTCTTCTAAACATTTAACTCATTATTGGGATCCTTTTTTGAAATTTTCCTGTCAGTGAAAGCTTCTCCACATTGTATTGCTCAACAAGGTGAGATACTCCAAACTATCAATGCAGAACACGACTATGAAGAAAGAATTATAGTTTCTAGTTACAAACATTTAAGAGATTTCTTTGAAAATAGATCTAATGCATAATAAAATGGACTATTTTAAAGAAAAATGCAACAAATAAGCCTTTTGAAAGACATGATAAAATGGCAAAATACTAAAACTGAAGATGCTGGAAAAACAATAAATGAGTTTAAAGGAAGAATGAACTAAGAATAATCACACACTGTATTTCTTCTCAAACAGAATACTTGGTTGATAGAAAAATAGATGATTTAAATAACAGAATGAGAAGAAACAGTTTAAGGATGTATGGTGTCCCATAAGACATGGAAGGAGCAAACATGGTAAATTTTTCTCGCAGTTTGGATTTCCAGATTTCTGAATTTTCCTGAGGCTTTACCATGTAATATAGAAAGAGCCCTTAGATCTTTATCTCAACCTTCTAACAAAATAGGAGCTCTACCTTATATCCAATACAGACAAATGCTTAATTTAAAAAAACTGTATGGGCTAATCCCCCTCCAACAGTTGGTAGAAATCCCATTAGATATAATAATGATTTTTCTATTAAAGTAATGGAGAAGAGAAAAATATGTCTATCATTCATAAAGAAATTAAAGAAAAATAAAGTGCATTTGTTATTTCCGGCTTCAGTAAAGATCTTCCTGCAAGATGGCCTAAAGACTTTTAATACTTCAGAAGAAGTGATACAAACACAGAGAACAGCAATCGTTTGTCATATCTAGAAGCAAAAGACTAGTCAGAAATGAATCTTAAAAAGCAAGCTGAAAGATCCACAGTGGAAGACAATTTCTCCCCCCTCAAAAAATGAAAGACAAATAAACTTATTTGTTTTAAATATGGCTGTGTTGTATTTTTCTTCTATGAAATCAACTACAGTCTTATATAAGTTAATATTGGAGACTTACATTAGGATATATCTTCTGTAAATAAACTTTTATCATAGTCTGGTTATAATTTATCTTAACGAAGTTAAGAGAGTTTATAACATATGATTTCTAAATAACATTTTGGCTAAATATAAACATTCTTGATCATTTTCAAGAAGTAAAATATTTATCTCTATTTGTGTATTATGCTGACTCACTGGTGCTCATATCACTGGAAAGTGTTGTGATAGTTCTTATTTCAAATATAAAGTGGCATAATGAATTGTATTTATTTAGTAAAAATATTTTAATGAATAACCTATGTCTGTTGATAAACTTTAGAGTGTTAATTTGACTGTTTTAAATATTTATGTAATACATTTAAAACTTAGGTCTCTTTAAATCCAATGGTCAAAAGGTGGCATTACAAATACTTTGAAACACCCATAATTTGCCATTTTTCCTTGGGATGATAGTAATAACATGGCTCAAGTGCATTCATGAGAAGCTTTCTCTACTTTTCAGCCAGCATTCCAAAATGTATGTCCATGCATTTAACCATATTTTGGAAGAAGATGCTGTAACAATGCAATTCATTCAAGACTGAAGATATAATGCACATTAAGTAAGGTACTCAATTTCTTTCTAAAAACAACAAAAGAAAGATTTGTAATATAAAACGTAACACATTTAGTTTAAATGTTTATATTTTATATGAGGATTTTTTCAATTTGTATATGCAGATGCATACTAAATTTATCTAGACTTGCTATGCAATTTTCCCTATGAAGTAGAATGTGTATTGTGTTGGAGGCAAGGTATAAGCATTGTCTGGAATGTCAGCCCATCCTTTTGTGATGGGCCATGGTGATCTGGGGCATTTCACGATTGCTTGCTGTGGTTTCTGTTTGGATGTATTTGAGTATCTTCACAGTGAGGAGGTGGCTTAAGGTACAGGCATTTGCTGATTTTGAAGTTCAGCTTCAGTTCTTGTTTTCTTGGTGCTACTGCTAATGAGATGAAATTGCTGAGCTCTGTAAAACAAAAGTTTAGGTATTGGGGTGGAGGTTTCACAAAAATCACCAATGAGTTGAAGAATGCATTAAGCAGGTCACTTGGACAAGCAGATGAAAGCATCTGGGGCTATATTAGTTCCAGTCAATCAGCATTAATAATTTGTTTATTAGGACTTCCCTGAATCTTGAAATTTAGTACACCTCAGTTGGTGTTATGAACATTCAGCTTATGACAACCACAGCAATTCTAACATTATTGCAGCCCAGTCTTTCAGCCATATTACATTTTTATCATTCAGATGACTGAGATGAATTCTGGATTTCTTTGTTTTGATACTAAAAATCACACTGGCATTTCTTCCTGATGTAGAAAAAGGGCAAAATTGAAAACAGGTATAATAATTTTTGTAATCTTCACTAAAAGATTGATGAAATTTGTTTTATATAATTAGAGTGATTGCTGTTTGTAATATACATATATTCATTTTGTGTAAAAATATAGTTATGATTACCAAATGTGAAATATCAAAGTAAATTATATTATGGACAAATAATATTAGCAAATATTATATAAGGAGAGCTAGCTTGGAAATGCATTCTGCAGTTTTATTATTTAAAGCTTTATACAGGCAGGGCAAATTTTGCCAAAATAATTCTAAGCTTTGTGGAACTTCATAAGCATTGGTATTGCAGTGAATAATAAGAAAAGTTCCCACTCAGCCACACACATTGAATATACTCTTTTGTTATGAGTGGTAGTAATAATTTCTTTACAAGGAATAATACTGAATTGTATTTTTAAGTAAAGTAGATACAAAGAAGACGGGTGCAAAAGACGCATTTATAAAATTGACCTTCCAGTGGGTATTCTTACAATAATAACAAACATATTTTTTGTCAGTGTTTAAAACTTTGATATTGGGGTAAATTATGAGATGCTGTTAAAATATAGATATGTAAATGTTTTATGTATAAGACATGAATAAATCAGATAGTGATTTCATCAGCTTCTCCAAGAAACATTGAAAAGCATCTACATCTGGTGTTGTCTGAGTTCAATTATTCATGTTTATTGTGCATTTGATTTCAGCTTAATCTAGTTTGTTGAATGTTGAACATGTGTTATGAAATTTTTATAATAAATATTTTTAAGGAATACACTTAGCTATAGAGTTCTTAGTTTAACACCCACTACAATCTAGTCCTTTTTGGAAGTTGCATGAAATTGAATTGCTAATACTTTATGTGATGGTAGTATAATAACAAATGTGTTTGAATTAATTATAAAGTATTATAAGCTTAACTTATTTTTCTGGAGAATTGAATGTTCAGGCCTACATCTTCGGATTTTTTATAGAGAGGTGATAATATAATTCAGCCATTAGGAGAATACCTTGTCACTGTGACCAATGTTCTTATATGATTGTATTGGGTATAATCTTTTTTTTTTTTTTTAAATGATCTTAGTAGCTGTTTCATCTTATAAAAGTAATGCTGAAAGACAGTCTAATGATGGAAGAGGCAGACAGAACAGTTATGTTTTTTTTCTGATGTACTCATGGTTCTTGATAACATTTCAAGTTTTTTTAGGTCAAGATGTCTTACAGATGTTATTAGTGGATTATTTTATCTAACAAAAATGAATTTAATCTTGCATTGCAGTGTGTATAAAATGAAATAATCTAGTTTAAGAATTTACTCCTTACATATAATGTTACACCACAAAACTAATATAGTAATACAAAGTTGTTTATCAGGGATGACTGCTCTTACAAAGAAGTTAAGAACACATGAATCACTTAAATGGAAGTATTAACAATTTAGTTTATGTGTGGTGTTCAATGATTAGTTAAGTCTTGGAAAATATATGTTAAAATAATCTGGATTTTAAGCAAAATGTTCAAACAAAAATATCTACAATTTATAAAATACCTAACTGCTTATATATTCCCTGATTAATCAGAGATTACAGTGCAGATTCAGTGAACCCTACATGGACCACTAAAACTGTGTGCACATGATAGAGCACTGTTTTGTATTCAGCGTAGAGCCACATAAACATGGTAAATGAACATCATGGCATGCTAATTACAACATAAGCAGCTGAACTGCATGCTATTCCACCAATTCAAGATAGGGCAGCTATTCAACAAACTATAAAGCAACCATGTAGACTCATTGCTGCTTTTCTCTGTGAATTCCAAGAGCCATTAGAATACAGCCATAAAAACTAGGCTGCATGGAAGTAATGTTAGGGGCTGCTGTTGCTCTTATTCATGTGTATGTACAGCAGACCCATGCCTATGCTGCTGCTGCTGCTAACAGACCATAGCCAAGAAGGAGAAGGGTTTTTAGACCACATTTAACTTTAATGCATGAGGTCGAAATTATATAGTGCTACAGGGTGGATAGTGACACACTACAGGAACTCTGCACCCTCAACTGGGAGCAAGGGCAAACTGAGGAGAACCAATACCAGTGGAGACTAAAGAATGTGTAGCACTTAGAATTTTAGCTACAGGAACCTTCCAGAGACCAACAGGGGACATACTTGAGGTGTCACAGGCATTAGCATCCGGGATCCTCCATCAGTTCTTAAATGCTATGCTGCAACATGTCATTGAGTACATATAATATCCCTGTACAGTTGAGGACAGAGCCAGAACTATGCAGGACTTCTATCCTGTAGCACACTATCCTGAAGTCCTTAGGGTCATTGGCTGCACACTTATAGAAATCAAAACACCACACAGGGAACAGGGAAGGGTGTACATAAATATTAGGGGTTACCACTTTGTTAAGTGCCAGGTTGTATGTAACGCTAAAGGAATCATCCTGAATGTGTGTTCTGGCAATCCTGGCAGTTACGACAACTCACATTTCTGGCAGAACTTTCAGCTGTATAAGATGTTTACTAGGGAGGATATCTCACATGGTCATTTACTGTTGGATGCAAGTTATACACTGGAACCATGGCTGATGACACCCATCAGAAATGCACGCACACCAAATGAAGAATGCTATAACGAGGCACACACTCAGACAAGAAATATCATGGTGTGCGTGTTTGGGCTGCTGAACTTGCAGTTCCAGTGCCTAAATGCATCTGAGGGAACCCTGCAGTACAATCCCCACACATGTGCTGAAATATTCACCATCTGTGCCATGCTCCACAACATTATCCAGAGAAAACAGCTTAAGCAGGATCTGCAAGGGGAAGAGCCACACATCCCACCACCACTGGCAAGGTCACCACAGCCATACACAGGTGAGGAGTCAGAGGGGAGCCAGCAGCCACTGTGGGTTTAGGCAGACATAGACATGCACAATATGGCATCACACTGGTCAAGAGGAAATAGCACACATGCTAACCACCTAAGGTTCCAAAACCTTCATCCTATGCACATACATACAGTAACATTGATGTCAGGCAAGACTTGCAACCTTCACTTACCCACGTAATGGCTATATATTGCTAGCAGAGTCAGTCCTGAAATAAAATCTTGCAACTGTTGGATTTCCAAGGTAAGTGTTGAACCTGGAGTACAAAAATAAATGTCTAAGAATACAAATGAATGGCATATCCTTGCATACTGTTACTTGGTAATGTAAGTATGTATAAGGTGGGTCATTTTTACAGCAGTTACATCATGCTGTGACAGTTGTGAATTATGTGAATACGTGTCCTTTATCAGCTAATAGGCCTTCCATCTAAAATGTACAGATTTTCACTGAATCCCCACATTTTGCCCTTGTATGTTTGTAATATAAAAACACTAAAGAGTGAAGTTAGAAGATAATGACTCATATTTCAGTTTCAGACTTCATAACCCTCAGAACAAACATAAAAATACTAATGCAAAAACTGTTATTCCATCAACTGTCTTAGTTTTTAAGACTACAATGTTTA
This sequence comes from Protopterus annectens, assembly GCF_019279795.1. NCBI lineage: Eukaryota > Metazoa > Chordata > Ceratodontiformes > Protopteridae > Protopterus > Protopterus annectens. The sequence continues at coordinate 811,324,844 of NC_056748.1, read as the reverse complement.
AAAACTCTCCCCATTGTTGGACCTTTGTCACACTTTATTTATGGCTTGGTCCCAATTTGTTGGTCTAAGAGTTTGGCAGGGATGTAAACATTACAAAAACCTGTCAGAAAGCAGTACAATTTGCGAAACAGCATCACAAAAACAGATATACTAAGCACTAAGTCAGCTATGCACCCTGGGCATCAGACCAAAGACTTATGTCTCCCTGAATCCAAAAGTTAGAAAACAATGATATGGCACAGTTGTCATCATTTTCACAGGGTGTTTTGTGTGTGTGTGTGTGTGTGTGTGTGTGTGTGTGTGTGTGTGTGTGTGTGTGTGTGTGTGTGTGTGTATGCATGCATGTTTGAGGGGGCAGTAGGCCTAGGCTGGCACAAAAAGTGGTGAGTACTTGTGAATAAGTAATAGAAGCAGGCAGACATTTGGATAAAGTATCAAATGGCTATTGAGACAGAATGAGTTTTAAGCCTCACAAGTGACCCATGTAACAGTTGTTCATGTCTGTCTGTATGGGAACTCCAGGTGACAATGATATGTGAGTGTCTTCAAGAACACAGCCAAGTTCTGTGCTAGCTCTACATCCTGGTGTGTCAAACAGGTGTGAGCTGTGCATGGCAGAAGTGGCAGTTCATTGTTATCATCGTCCCTGACCCTGAGAATTGGGTCTGGCAGGAGCTGCACTAGCATGCCCACACCCACAGTCAGATGTACTGCTGCTACCTGAATGTGACGGATGTCTGCTGCACAAGCTCTCCTCATGAATATACCCAGGATCATGACCCCATGGCCTGCCATGTCTGGGTGTGAAGACCTCAACCACTGACAGAGCAGTGGAAGTAGTGCCTCTATGGGAACATGATCAGGCACCTTGTCAGCTAACATCAGATGATGTGGCTGACTTATGCCCAAATGGATGTTGTCCCTCTCCCAGTAGATGTTCCATCATTGACACCGTCCATTCCAATGTGTCATTCATCTGGTTCATTGAATTGGCAACACAGTTGAGGCAGTCACTGAGGTCAGCCTGTGCCACATCTACAACCCTAAGCTTACACTTACAAAGTGTATAAGTAATTGTATCAATGTTTTAAATGTAAGTAAGCAGCATGCATTTCTCAGTTTCTGTTTAGTAATATCCAAACTCTACTGCATTTCTTGAAAACTATATATAATTGCCATTTAATGGTCTCATATGTTTTAATTATAATGATACCAAATGCCTTACATACTGCATGTTTCAGATTACTCCGCAGATAAGAGAAGAATGAACACCATACAAATATAAGACAGAGCCGCATTTCTGCAAACAGTCATAAATGGTTGTGTGATCTCTCATTACAGTACATCTGAAATTAACACATGTACAAACAGCTCAGAAGTGTATAAGTGCCATAAGTCTTGTTAATAATGGGGATGATTTTGGATGTGCTTCTATGCACAATGATTTGTATTGCTGCTGCAAAGCTGTTTCTGCGGCAAAGAGGAATAAAACACCCTTACTGTGTTTCATAGGTTTATTGGTATGAGAGTTCAAATTCAGACTTGTATAAAAGTCTTTCATGTGTACTAGCATTTATTTTGTAATGTTGTTTATTTGATATATATTTTATTTATTTTTTTAATACCAGTATTTGCACTGTGTGTGTGGATTAGCACAAACATGGGAAATGGATAAATAGAATGAATGTCATGTAAAGTACTTTTATGATAACTAATACATAAACTACACCTGTGAATCTCACATATTAACACATGGTAAATATGGTGATCCACACAGTATACATTATCTCTAAATGATGGTTCAAGTCCCACATTTGTCTTTTAAGGATGAAACCTAAGAAACACTGCTCATACAGATAAATCAAGTTTAACTTAGCTTCTTACTTTTGTGTGTTATGCAAACCTAGACTAATAGCCCAAACATGAAGTAGACAGAATGCCTGCAGACAGTATGCAGCCATTCTCAATTTCAAAAAGGATCGATTGTTGCTTTTTTTGCTTTCCTTTGCTCAAACGTGCTAAGCAGTATTGCATGGCAGTTACCAACCTTCCCCAACACCTGCAGGTCTACAACACCTGCAGAGAAGAAGCAGACAGTAGACAATTTTAAAATGAATACTTTCGATCAAGTATGTTGGGCACCATGCAAACATGCTAAGTAGAGATGCGTGGTGGTTAACACACAGAAGTTGATAATGAATAAAAAATATCCAACTGTTTTTTAACTATTCCTGTGACAGCAGGTGTAAGTGTATGGCTGCAATACAGATGATCCTATGTTCAAATACAGCAAATTCCAAATATTTTTACTGTTGTTCCATTTTACTTTATAGCTTATATTAAAATTGACATGAAAAAGTTATTACACACTCCCAATTTTATTAAGGGTTGTACACTCAGTTGATTAAGCTCATTTGAATTATTTGCATGAGTGAGGGCAATCTGACTAATATGTTCCTGTAATCATAATTGTATTCTCTGGCCTTGGGTGGTCTTCAGACTTTAATAAAGTCATACACGCAGGGGTATATAAATCAGGACTTTGCTAGTTCACACACATAGATGGTTAACCCCTCAGTCTGTCATATGTATTTATATGTAAATAATAAGCATGTCTGAGAAGCACTTCTTCTGCTGCATGGATGAAAAATCACCTCTGTGGAAGAAAATGTTTTGTCCTTTATCCATAGGTTTGAATCCCACATTGCAATCAAATATTTTATCTCTTTGTAAAGCCACACAAAAAATGTGTCATATCATAAAATGTATGCCCCAAGTACATGTCTGCAAAGTTAAATCACCTATCAGTTCCAGCAGCAAACAACTCTCAATATAATGCCAAGTGTCAGATTAACCTTCCAATTTAAAAAACTGCTTTCCTTACTGTTTGACACTGTTCCTCTGCACTTAACATCATGCAAACTCAGTTGGCGTTATTGTTTGGGTTTGCAAACTACCAGTAAATCAGATAACAGGCATTGGCTGGAAATCATTCTTAACTATTGCTGTTTTCTCTGGTTGGACATGTTTAGTGGTAAAGGGAAGATTCCCAATTTAGGCCACAGAGGTGGGGTGTTTGAAGAATCCAGAATCTTCATTGGACTCCTTGTAAAGTGACACAGCTGAAGACTCTTGTAGGGGAACTATACTGGCACCCAGTACAGGTCTGAGGTTTGAAATAGTCTGGCTAAGGCTGTCCCCAATGTGACTGGCATTCCATGCACTGGAGAACAGTGTAGGCATCACTTGAATGGCCTGAAAAGGCACAAGACAGATACACTCAACCAGTGGCTGGATGAGTTCAGGACTGGTGACATTCTACAGTTGTGTAAGTATATTGATAAAGATAATTTATAGTAGATCGAAAGCTGCATATAAGCAAGACTGGTATGCCTAATTATTTTCTCTTGTTCTCTTCTTTTTATTCCACAGCCAACGCTGAGGTTATGGTGAATGGAGATGCCCATGCTGAGCAGCTAGAGAGACTGAGGGAAGCAAGGAGTATGTATGCAGCACAAGAAAACTATTATTTTAGCTAAATTATTTATTTCCTATTCAGTTGTAACAAAGCAAGCATGCATATTCTAACTGTAAAAGCAAGCATGCATGCTTCAGTCTATAGCCAAGCCAACTGTAGGAGTCAAGTGTAATACTGTAGTCAGATATGGGTTAAAATACCACAAGTAACAAATATATAGTAAAATACTTTAAAAATGTTTTACATAATTTCATTTCAATACAAGTGACATAAATGATGTGCTGTTAAATTAATCTGTATAATTGGACCAAGAATATGTGCAATAAATGCACATTGCAAGGATTACTTTGACCAATCCTTACTTATAGTTTGTAGTTGTTAAGAAGTATACTTAAATGTAAAAGTTAAGATAAAATACTACATTATTGTGATAATGCATTGTTTGTCACATATAATGGTACTATTTTTATCTCTTTTTTCTTCACCCCAACCCTTATCACTCTGTTTTTTTGTGTGTCAAAATGTTTCCATGTCATCCATCTCCGACAAATCACAAAATGATTCATAGCACAGAGAGGTAGCCAACCCTTGTGGTTGACCCCACTCCAACTGGCACCTGCACTGATGCCCAGCACATCTGGGACCAAACCTAGCAGTACTGCCTCTGCTGCCCCTGCACTACCTGGGCCCTCCACCTCAGGTAGCACTACCCAGGCACCTGGTGCTGTGGTATCCTCTGGGAGTAGTGACAGAGGTGGTGATTTAATCACTCACCAGGAAATGTCAGGGTTGGTGCATAGGGTCATGTACAGCACCACTGATGCACACCTATGCCAGATCAAGAGGCTGCTGTCAATTATGGTCCATTGGATAAGATTCAGTTCAAAAAAAGAAGGCCAGCACAGTAGTGTGGTTGAAAATACACTCTTAATGCTTCATGAGCTCAAACGCTGAATAAACACATAAAGGGTCGGATAAAACCCAAACCCCAAAAAAAAAGGTTCAGACTACCTTCCTCAGTGACAAACCAAATAAACTTCCACAAAGTTATATATACACAAACAGTTAAGAAGCATAAATTCCCATTGGTCCATTAAAGATGGTCATTTAATCCAGGTGGGAAAAGACCACCCAACTTGATTATCCAGTTTTTTCTTTAGAGTTGAGAATTGTATGCCATCCAGACTTATTATTTCTGTTCCCTATTATTTTATCAATAACTGTAAACCTGAAATATGCAGTCTTGAATTCTAATGTATGTTTATAGAGGGTGTTAAACTGTCTTTTGTTTCTAATGTCACTGATATGTTTGGTAATATGTAGCCATAAAGGTCTAGAGGTTTGCCCCATATAAAATGCAGAGCATGAATATGTGGCAAGATAGACCACCCAATCCAAGCTGCAATTTACTAAAAATTTAATATCATAAACTAAAGCAGAACTCTTGCTTGTGAATTCCCTTGATTTCATAACCCTCGAACAGTGTGTACAATGTCCACAGGGAGTACAACCATGTAACATTTCCCCTGTAATAGTGCAATGTTGATAAATAATGGGGTGTTCCTGGGAATGTTTATAATGACTAAATTGTGAACCTAGTGTTTGCCCTCTCCGAAAAGAAAATGAACATCTGTTACCTAGAATCTCAGACAATTTATTATCTGCCATTAGAATGTTCCAATGTCTCTGAAGTGTCCATAAATACCCCAATATTCCTACCAAAGGTCGTAACCAACCTTAGTTTTGATGTTTCAACCAGGTGATGTACCGTGTAACGTAATAAGTCCTTCCTATCCTGGGTAGAAGCCCAATTGCTTGCAGAAATAATATTTCCAAGTTTATATCCCCTGTTCTTAAATCTACCCACTAGATCTTTCCTATAGTGTTCATAGGTCTATGCATTAAAACAAACTCATCTAACCCAAAGAAATTGTGATTTGGGGATGTTCCCAATAATATGTTTGGGGTGGAAGCTAGTCGCATGAAGTAAATAATTATATTGGGGGTATTTGCGATAAATCTGAGTATTCAGAGTATTATCAGTATTCCTGGTAACAAGAATGTCTAGGAAAGTGATTTGTTGTGAATGGTAATTAACCTTAAATTCAATACCCCATTTATTCTCATTAAGATACTCGAAAAGTTCTTGTAAATACATGCTGTCAGCCTTCCACACTATCCAATAATAATCATGATACTATCTCCATGGGTTCAGGTGTCTAGGCAGCTAGACATTTCCCTGTGGTGCATTTGACTGGGGACACATGGCTGAAGTGACATTCAGCTGCAGAGAAGCCACTGACATGGCCTCTGGCCAGCCTGCTGCTGATGCCTGCCATATTGCCTACTGTCTCATGTTCTTTTGGAGACTATGGACATTGTTTTCCGCCTGTGCATGTGGTTATTGAAGCTGTGGGCATGGCAGCACATTCTACTCTTTGCCCACAGGGAATGTGCAAACAGCCATATTTCTCTGCAGCTAAATGTCACTTCAGTCATGTGTCTGTATTCAAATGTACCACAGGGAAATGTCACCTAGGCGCCTGAACCCCGTCTCATATACCCAAATATTGTGTTGTGTTCTGTATCCAAGCTCGAATACATCCCAAAAGGGGTTGGAGATATTGGGTCAAAAATTGTGTAAGGGGTTCCATAAGGGAGCCCTTCCCTGACACAATAGGTCTCCCAGGTGTGTTAGTAAGGCCCTCGTGAATCTTAGGTAATAGGTACAAATATTGAGATTTCGGGTCCTGTACCATAAGGTGGTAATGATCTGAGTCAGTGATAATTATCTGTTCCTTGGCTTCAGATAGAAATCGATCAATTTCTATGTTAAATCTTTGGGGTAGGATCCAAGGGCATATACATATAGTATCTACCATCTTTCAATTGCTTCAAAGCCTCATTATAGTACATGTCCCAATCCATTACTACCACCGCCCCACCCTTGTCAGCCAGTAGAATCACCAAATTCTTATTATTTTTTAAGATTCATAATTACCTGTTGTTCCATCTTCAAGAGATTATGGGGAAATATGTAATGTTCATGAGAACCAAAATGTAGATCTTTGAGAACGCTGAATTGGAACATAACAACCTGTGGGTACATGGAGGGGGGGGGGCATAAAGGCAGATTTGTAAAAATGTAATACATCTTTATTAGCAAAGGAATCAGACTCAAAATAAAGTCTTAAATTTAACAGGCTGAAAAAAGACATCACATCCTGAGCCAAAGAATCTTTCATAGCAAAAAAGCCAGGGACAAAGTTTAAGCCTTTATTCAGTAGTTCCATTTCAACCCCTGAAAGGTCTACAGATGAAATATTATGAACATTGGTACAATTATTTACCATTGTATCATGATTTTCAAAAGGCTCTCCAAATTGCGTATTTGCCCTGTGCTTCCTGCCCCTCTCCTGGGTATAACCCTAAAGGATGATCCAGATTTTGTCTTTTTGGAGTGGGTGACTCTAGGGTGTGGTTGCCATCTACATCCATAATGGAGGATGACTCATCCCCCGAAGTACGACTAGAGACCATCCTAGACTTCTGCAGAATGGATTTGGGTCTCTTTCTTTTGTGGATTTGAGGTCTGCTATCAGCAGTATTAAATGTGACATTCTTATAAGTTTCAAATGTTTTTCCCTTTTGATAGTCACCAATGTCATGATTGAATTTCCTCATTTTCTTCTCCTTTATTTGATGTTCTAGGTTAAGTAGCTCAGTACTGAGCTCATTTAAACAAGGCATGTAGCATGGTAAGGTTTAGTAAGTTTTGATATCCTCACAAAAGGATTCTACCTCCGTAGTGCATTGATTCACAATTCATTCATAATATGATGATAGGGCATCAACAAAGCCCATTGAGACCCCCCTATCATTATATTATGAATGAATTGTGAACCCCTTTCACAATTTTTGACCCAGTATCTCCAACCCCTTTTGGGATGTATTCGAGCTCAGATACAGGATACAACATAATTTTTGGGTATCATTTCTAATATGCAGATGGAATCAGGTTGGTTACTTTGCACCTTAGATGTTGCTGCCTTATACACCAATATTCCACACTGGGTGGGCCTGTGTTACAGTATTGGCTGGATAAATGTGAACTATACCAACCAGGTTTCAGTACATTTTTGGTTTGTCTTGCAGAGCATGTACTCACCAAAATTGTACTATATTTTCATGGCCAATGGTTTTGGCAGGTGCAGGGTACAGCAATGGGGGCATCTTTTGCCCCCATTTATGCAGATTTATTCATGGCATATTTGGAAGAGGAGATCATTTATGATCCCAGTCACAACATGTATCTCAATGAGATAGCTATATGGAGACAGTATTTGATGATTGCTGGATGGTGTGGAAGGCTGACAGCATGTATTTACAAGAAGTTGTCGAGATATAAACTTGGAAATATTATTTCTGCAAGCAATTGGGCCTCTACCCAGGATAGGAAGGACTTATTACATTACAGGGTACATCAACCAGTTAAAACGTACAAACTAAGGTTGGTTACGACCTTTGGTAGGAATACTGGGGTATTTATGAACACTGTTCAGGGACATTGGAACATTCTAATGGTAGATCATAAATTGTCTGAGATTCTAGGTAATAGATGTTCATTTTTCTTTCAGAGAGGGTAAAAACTAGGTTCACAATTTAGTCATTATAAACATTCCCAGGAACACCCCATTATTTATCAACAATATACTAGTACAGGTGAAATTTTACATGGTTGTACTCCCTGTGGACATTGTACACACTGTTCGAGAGTTATGAAATCAAGGGAATTCACAAGCAAGAATTCTGCTTTAGTTTATGATATTAAATTTTTAGCAAATTGCAGCTTGGATTGGGTGGTCTATCTTGCCACATGTACATGCTCTGCATTTTATGTGGGGCAAACCTCTAAACCTTTATGGCTATGTATTACCAAACATATCAGTGATATTAGAAACAAAAGACAGTTTAACGACCTCTATAAACATGCATTAGAATAGGACTATATTAGCAAAGCGAATAACCCTATGCGCGAATACCAAAACATCGACCCCTATATCGCGAACCGCAAAAATCCCGAATGCACTAAACCACAAAAAATATTGAACTGTCATAGTCGGCCAACCCCACCACCTGCTACATACTACCTACCCAAACAAAATAAATAAACCACATACATACACTAACCAACCCCTACTTCTAACCTAAACTAAAGCACCAAAACCCTACCTCCAATACTACATTAAACCCCACAAACACAACTATCTATGCACTCTCCTTAACCCCTCCCTAACCCTAAGGTCCATAACTACCGCACACATCCCCTACAGACATACACCTAAACAAAATAAAAGCACCAAAACCCTACCTCCAACACTACACTAAACCCCACAAACACAACTATCCATGCACTCTCCTTAACCCCTCCCTAACCCTAAGGTCCGTAACTACTCACACATCCCCTACAGACATACACCTAAACAAAATAAATAATACACATACATACACTTAAAAAAACCCTACACCTAACACTACTCTAACTCTTACATACAGTACTTATCTATGCATTTACCTTAACCAAAATCCTAACACTAAAGTCCTATCTATCGCGCACTTACCTTACAGAGCTGTACCGCAGATGGGCAAACCAAAACAAATCGACATTTCGAAATTCACGGTTTTGACTGTTCAGGGTTTACATACTTCACGCAATATGGTTCGATGTCTTCGTATTCACCTAAAGGGATTTTTGATCATGTAATAGGAACCCCATTAGAACACAAGACTGCCTATTTCAGGTTTACGGTTATTAATAAAATAATAGGGAACAGAAATAATAAGTCTGGATGACATACAATTTTCAACTCTAAAGAAAAAGTGGATAATCAAGTTGGGTGGTCTTTTCCCACCTGGATTAAATGACCATCTTTAATGGACCAATGGGAATTTATGCTTCTTAATTGTTTGTGTATATATAACTTTGTGGAAGTTTATTTGGTTTGTCACTGAGGAAGGCTAATTCAGCCGAAACAAGTCTGAACCTTTTTTTGGGGGTTGGGTTTTATCCGACCCTTTATGTGTTTATTCATCTTTTGAGCTCATGAAGCATTAAAAGTGTATTTTCAACCACACTACTTTGCTGGCCTTCATTTTTGAACTGAATATCCAGGATTTTGGGCTTTTGCACTTGCCGTACTTGCGAGGTTGTTGTGTTTGCTGACCATTGGAGAAGATGTCAAGCAATCCAACAGCCAGTGAGTAAGGGGACATTGATGACAGTCCTGTGGGTGAGAACTAGATTCTCACTGTCCACATGTTTGATGGGCATGGGGCTCTGTTGTCCCTTCCCTAGCCTGAATCATTGTGTCCCCCAACCATTTGTGTTTCTCACTATCCCTGTGTCTTGTCTTGTTTGTTCCTGTCATACCCTACTTATTTGACCCAGAAATACCTATGTTGCTTACTCAACATTCCTCTTTTACTGAATTAAAAAAAGGGCAACTGTCCCACAAAAAAATATTGTCCCATACATAGCACATGTGTCTTCTTGACACACTTGATTCTGTCCAATTGGCTATACAGCATGACTGCATTGTTGTCACCCCTCTTTGTTGAGGTGACAGCCCAAATTTAGCCAATAATCTACACAGTTTTCCATTTTACATCATTGAAGAAATGGATAGCTATGGTTCTTTTCCCACCTCCCTCTGTTCTTGTCCCTGCTTGCCCCCTATTTCAGCACTTTATCTACCCCATTTTAACCCATTTAATCTGGTCAAAAATAGAATTACACACAACACATGTAAGAAAAAAAAAAAATAGCGGAGCCTTCATTTTTTGGCTTCTGTGTTTGTGCGGAGTTTGGCATCATGCACCAATGCCAAGTGATGGTGAATGGCTCTTCATTGGTGCGGTTACCTCCATGCAATGCCACTTAAATATGATGCGCTAACATAAAGCATAGTGAATTTAGAATGAATTATTTCACTGCAGTATAAATACATATTTAAAATTATTAGATACACCTACATCATCTGGGCTACTAACTAAACCTGTCAATGCATTAACACCTGCTGTCGCAGAGTCAGCTAAGCAGCAGGTGTATTTCATATACTCAGTACTTGGAATTCTCATAATTTTAGCAATGAACCTTACATTTGCTTGCCCCTTAACTACACACAAACAATCAAAGCAGTATAAATATCTATCTTGCATATGCAACCACTTTGCCATCGATCATGCAAACCAGCTGCTCGGCGATGCACTATGAAAAGTGCATAATAGCATGTATTACTTATGTTTACTGTCCATTTAGTCTTCATCACATGAAAGTACATGTAAAAACACAAACAAAGGGAAGGCACTTTTTAAGAAAAGAACACATATTTACACTGCAATAATCTATTACCTCCACCCATGCACTTCAAACTTGGTATCTCAGTACTTGTTCACAAATATATTAACTACACTACAGAAATACATATGCTTTTTATATACCATGCACATCTTTATAATGACAATCCACATTCAGATTTTCCAGTACTTGTAGTAATGTGGATAATTGTTTGCAAATCTGTCTTTTTAAGGTATACCTGCACATTGGAAACACAACAGCAAATGTTTCACTTTGCACACTCATCAATGTGGTAACATACATTTCTTTAATATCTTGACAGTTGTACATTGATAGCTATCCATTTCAGATAGACCTCACAACATTTTCTCTCAAACATCCAGTGATGATATCATCCACTATAAATTGTCCTAAAGCCTTGTAAAAGTCACACTTGTGCCATAGCGCTTGCATTAAGTACTGAGTTCTCTAGTCTGTGTACTTAGGTAGGGGTTCTAACCTCACTGCAGTCAACTGGTGTGCATGTGTGTGTGTGTGTGCTTGTCTAGTCTGAAGAGCATAATTGTGTATCCTGAAGTCATCACTACAATCCAATGGAGTACTAATACTTTGACAACTGGACATTTCTACACATCCATTTCATTCAGCCCTTCCAACATCTTCTCTCAAACATCCAGTGATGATATCATCCACTATAAATTGTCCTGCAGCCTTGTAAAAGTCAGACTTGTGCCATGGCACTTGCATTAAGTACCAAGTTCTCTAGTCTGTGTACTTAGGTAAGGGTTCTAATCTCACTGCTGTCATCTAGTGTATCCTGCAGCATACCTCAAAACTTGGAAATGTCAAAAATCTGGACAAAGGCCCATGCAATGTATGTATAACTTGCCAAAAACCCATATACTGATTAACATAAAATTTGTATACATAATTGTGCAACCCCACCCAATGCAATGGAGTTGTGGGATACCAAATTTCAAATGCAAATTGAAGAACAGACAACATATAACCAGAACAATATTGTTTTATTTATATAACATTTGAACTTGTATAAATCTTTTAAGATCAGACTCTTATAGCAAACCTCTCATATTAAACTGTAAACTAAAAGGAAGAAACTATTTACCATCAATAAAACTCCAAAGTGGATCTTTAGGTTAGGGGCCCATAGGGTGTTGGGTTTGAATGATTCAGTCCCCCTTAAACCAGTATTGAAGTCTAAGAAACTGAAATGTTAGCGTCAGTGCTATTTGTATTTTTATTTGCATTTTAATTTCTATTTTTATTTTTTATTACGTTTGTTGTATTTATGGAGATATGTCTTTAAGTATGGACTAGCCTGCCCATTAATAGTGGCTTGGAGTGAATTCTCTTGTTTTTGATTGGTTGATTTAAATATGAATCATGTATTTAAACTGTCTTTGCATGATATATCTTTGTCTGATGAAGTAATGTTGAACATTGCAAAAGCGCTCACAATTTTTTGTTATTAAACCTGTGGATTTTATTGCATTATGTATACCTTCTGCCTCATTTGGGTTTGGTCTTTATTGATGGTCCTATCCATAACCAAGAATACAACATCCATGAGGAGTGATAAGGTACTGGGCTATTTTCTTATAAGGACCATGGTGCACTTAGAATATTTCAGTTGTGACTGATCCATCCTCATCCATTCACAACCCCTTCTTCCCAGTTTTGCACATGGGGTTGGGGTGTCACTTCAACAGCAACAGTCATCTAGATCCCAAGTTTTACACTGCTGGGTAGCTAGCCCTGCTGTGGTAGTTTTTCTACAACACACATGTGCACACACATTCACACCTATGGCCAGTTTAGAGTATCCAGTCCCCCTACTGCATGTCTTTGGAATATGGGAGGAAATCAGATTTATCCACACATACGTGCATTTTACAATACCTATCGGCCCTATACAGAGGTTTTTGTGTTTGAGAACAATGTGGGTCATGCTGATAAACACTTAGGGACTCAATCTGATATGATTCTTTAAATGTAACACAAAACAGCAGTTAAACCGGGCATTAATTAGCTCAAATGTAGTTCCATCTCAGTTGAGAATTTCCTTTTCAGAAATCTCTTAAAGTTAATATCTTAAAGATATGTCATTGTACTGTATATTTACAGGTTATGTACAGTTTGACATCCTGAATAGATGCAGTTTAACCCCTACAAAACAAAGGGTAGATTTACAATACACTAACGTGTTTTCAGATGACTGTCAATAAAGCTGTGTAATTTCTAACCGAGAATGAATTGAGTGTGCTTCTGATCACATACCCTTTATTGAACCTGGCAAACTACTTTATTTTAATTCCATTTGTAAGGGGGAGGAGCTGGAATTCCCCTTAACCAGAAGGAGTACTTTGAAATTTATATATTGTACTGAAACCTTTGGTTGTTGCCCCACAACCAATCATTTAAAAATGTGCTTTAATCCTCAAAATGTTGTTCTTATAAACTTTGTCAAGGGATGCCTTATTTTCGACTGTTGTCTCACTTAAAACCGTAGAAGGCCATTTTAAACTTGCATTCTTTCCTATCATATAAGCATATTTTGTAAAGCTCTATACAGGTGATGCAAGACATTTCTATGCCCTTTGTGCCATAAAGTTTTTTAGAAATATTTATAAAAAATATGTACTTATCTGGTGATTGTGAACATTAGGATTCACTTAACTTGGCTCCCCTTCCCCACAAATCCTGTCACCCCAGTGGATGTTTTTTGGGGGGTTAATCTTCATAACCACTCACATTTGAGTAAACTATATATGCCTAGCTCCCACATTGCCCTTACCTCCTTGCCATTGATCCAGTCTCCCACTCCGTGCAAATGAAGTTTTGAGAAAATACAGCTTGCAGTTATGGCTGATGTGGAATTCAGGTATATTATCAATTTAAATATGCTGAAATGCAATACCACATGATAAAAACTGTAATACCAGAATACTAAAAGTTAATAGCTGCTATCGACTGCAACTGTACTGTG